>NC_080062.1:20173074-20218074 GCF_026212465.1 Amaranthus tricolor | reverse complement strand
ATATTTGATTGTGTTTAAAAATTTAATATAGGTTTATGCAATGACGGATGATGGTAGTTATTATTTGTACAATAAAAAATAGATGTAAGAAAAAGAATTTGGTGATGGGTCCTTTAATAGAGAGTATATTAGGCGATTAGAAGAATTCATAAAATTTGCAGTTTCAAAAAGTCTTTCATCTAAAATTAGATGTCCTTGTGTGGAATGCAAAAATGTTGTTTTTAATAAACCAAATAATGTGAGGGATCATTTGTTAAGGAAAGGATTTACGGAAGATTTTTACGATTGGAGGTATCATCACGATATTGCCGCCGATGAAGGTAGCAGCGACAATAACGCAGTTGTTCCGTAACAGTCGCTTGATGATGTAATACCCGAAGAGTCGAAGCTGGAGGAAAATAATTACGTTCGTATGGTTCATGATGCTGCTGCGAGTAGATTTTCGGACACGTAACAAAACTTCTTTCTGCAAAATGACTACGGTTACGTGGAGGAACGGTCTTTTGATATAGTAATACCCGAGGAGCCGAATCCGGAGGCGAAAATTTTTTTTCAAATGTTAACTGCCACAAACAATGCACTATATGATGGATGCGAAAATTACTCTCAGATGTCGATTATATGGAGAATGACGAAACTAAAGACTAAACATAATTGCTCAGAGAGGATGTATGACGATATGTGTACTTTGATGCAGAAGGCTTTACCTCAACCGAACTCGATGACATCTAGTTTTTACGATACAAAGAAACAAATAGCAGGGCTTGGGTTGCCATCAGAGAGGATTGATTGTTGCATTAATGGATGTATGATCTACTAGGTCGTACTGCTAATGCAAGTCGCTGTCGTACGTGTTCGACAACAAGATTGGTCAGAGAAGATGTTGAAAATAGACGAATTCCAAGGAAACAATTTATATATTTTCCGATAGGTCCACGCTTACAATGGTTGTATGAGTCTCGAGTTACGGCCGATGAAATGAGATGGCACGTTGAGCACCACATCGAAGAGGGGGAAATGTGTCACCCATTGACTTAGAGGCCTGGCAATATATTAACACAACACATCTAGAGTTTGCTGTTGAGATTAGAAATGTTAGGCTTGGTTTGTGCACAGACGGATTCAACCCTTTAAGAAGCTCAAAAAGGCAGTATTCATCGTGGCCAGTGATTTTGACACCTTACAATCTCCCTTCGTGGATGTGCATGAAGACACCATACATGTTCTTGACAGTCATTGCACCAGGGCCTAATAATCCTAAGAGGAACATCAATATTTACCTACTGCGCTTGATTAAGGAGCTTAAGATGTTATGGAAAGACGACATCTTGACCTATGATGTGTACAAGGGTTAGAACTTTTGTCTTAGAGTGGCTTTGATGTGGACAATAAGTGACTTTCCGACATATTCAATGTTATCTGGATGGAGTACTCACGGTAAAAATGCATGTCCTTATTGCATGTCTGATTCTATGGCTTTTTATCTGAGACACAGTAGGAAGATGTGTTGGTTTGACTGTCATCGTATGTTTTTGCCTGACCATCATCCGTTTAGAAGGGACAGGGTTAATTTCATGGCAAGGGTTCAAGAGGAGGGTCATGCCCCACATATTCGCACCAGTGTTGAGTTACTTGCGGATCTTAACATGTTTGGGATGAAGAATGTATATAAGGATGGTGCACGCGAATATAACGACACTTATGGTCCGCGGACTGGGGGGTGGAAAAAGAGAAGTGTGTTTTGGGACTTACCGTACTGGGAAACTAATATGATCAGACACTTTCTTGATGCGATGCACATTGAAAAGAACTTCTTTGATAATATATTTAATACAGTGATGCATTTTGAAAAGGGAACCAAGGATCATATTGGTGCACTTAGAGACATGCAAGACCTCGGCATTAGAAGTGTATTACATCCAGTGGGGAAAGAAATCCCAATGGCATCGTATACTTTCGATGATAAACGGATTTATGCTCTGCTTTAGTGGCTGAAGACGTTATGGTTTCCAGATGGTTATGGGTTCGACTTAGCTAGGATCATTGACATGACCAAACATTCTATAATCAGGATGAAAAGCCATGATTGTCACATTTTCATGCAACGCTCAATTTCTTTTCATGAGCTGCTCCCTGTAACTGTTTGGGAGGCTCTAACTGAGTTAGGCTTGTTTTTCAAAATGATAACTTCTCCAAAACTCAAAACGTCAGACATGATGAAATTAGAGTCTGAAATACCATTTATACTGTGCAAATTGGAGAAGATCTTCCCCCCCATCATTCTTTGATTTCATGGCACATTTACCCGTCCAATTACCATGTGAAGCAAGAATAGCTAGACCTGTTCAATATAGTTGGATGTACCCATTCGAAAGGTATGTGCACGTCATCTAATTAATACTAATTTTTTTTCATTTATTTGATCTGTCTTGTCTAATTAATATTTACATGTAGGTACATACGACATCTAAAACTCAATGTTGGAAACAAAGCCCATGTGGAAACGTCAATGTGCAATCAATATCTTACTGAAGAAGCTTCACATTTTGTATCACATTACTTCAAGCCAGAGGTACGATGTAGATATAGAGACCTCACTATGCACGATGATGGCGGTTAAAATAAGGATAGATCGGGTTTTCTTTCAATTTTCACTCACCTGTGAGATTTCATGGGAGGGGTAAAACTAAATTGTTATATCCCAATGATCTTCAAATTGCACATCAGTATGTTCTAATGAATTATCCTAAGGTTGAACCCTATCTGAGAAGGTTCAAAAGTCAGCTACATTCTACTATGCCTGCTTCCATGCCACGTCACCAGTTTGATGCTTTACTCGAAGAGCAATTTCCAAAATCCCCAAACAATACGTAAGTTTATATTGTTTTTCTAATGACATTATTGATTATTTACTCTTACTCAATTTTTTTTACAGGCTTTTGCCCGTCATCTTGATTATGCTCCGAACGATCAAATACTGAAAGACATGGCACAAGGACCTTTGAAATATGCAAAACGTTATAATATTTGTTACGTTGATGGTAAGAAGTTTCACACTAAAAAACATGCTACGAGAGAAGCTACAGACAATAGCGGAGTGTGTGTTAAAGCGGCCAATGATAGTCAAGACGGAGATAACTTCTACGGTCGGCTTAAAGTTGAATATCCAGCAATGCCAATCAAGAGAGTGACCTTATTCAAATTCCATTGGTATGACTTGACTCGTCATGGACGTGGAACCGGCACACGTGTTCACAAACGCTATCAGATAGTAGACATCCACATCGATCAGTCGTATGGAAAGTATGACCAATTTGTGCTTGCTAGTCAAGCTAATCAAGTATACTACATGCCATATGCAAGTTTAAGACGAGATTTACGAGATTGGCGAGTTGTGTGCAAAGTTAGGCCAAAAAAATATCAAGTTAGTGTTGCTATACCCAATGACGTAGATGATAGCGCGTTCCAAGAGGAACGACGCATACAATTTCAAGTCTCTTATGAAGACAATGTTGAAACATCGCTCCGCGATCCTTATGGATAGTTTATTGAGTGCTATCACTAGTGGAAAAAAACGCATCCGCTGCGTGTCATTTGCTGCAGTTTTCCTTAGACGCAGCATTAAATAGAAAAAAACAAGCAAAGAAAATATATATAATACAAATGCTGGGGTTCACCTGATGCCCGCAGTATATAAGCACTTAATAAGCCCGAAGCATATAAGCACTTATATGCTGCGGTTTTTGCTAGCCCGCAGCAAATAGTCAGTCCAAAAAATTTAAAACCCGCGTTTCAACGTTCAATTGCTTAAAGACCCTCAAATAACTATTGTATTCCTTAAACCCACGACGACGACTGCCTTCTTCTTCAAGCTCTTCAATTTCAGAAAACTTCTTCAAAAACCCACGAAAAATATCTTCAAGTTTTTCAAGTTCTTCAAATCATACGACTCTACTGTGTTTTCTCTTCATTTCGTTCATCATCTTCCAAACCCCACGACTCTGTTTAAGTTCTTCAAGTTCCTGTGTTGTTGAAATTTTTTGCTTTAATAACCACCCATTGCATGAATTTCCTTCTCTATCTTTGTTTAAGTTCTTCAACCCACCATTGTTGCTTTTCTTTCAAAAGCCACGAAATTAGGGCTAGTGTTGTTCTTTTTCAAGGTATAAATTTTTCAATCTTTGTTTAAGTTCTTCAAGAATAGCTTCATTGTGTTTAATAAGGATGTAGTCTTTTTTTATACTAATTTTGATTTTGTTTTTCATTGTAGGTTACATAATCTTATTGTAGAAACAAAATTATCATATCTCATTACCAAGGTATGTATTTTATATTTGAATGTGAATAATTTACTTATATATGTACTTGAATATTTGAATGTGAATAATTCTTATTAATTAGGATTTTTAGGGTAGATTGAATGTGAATAATTTACTTATGTAAATATGTAGTTGTATATTTGAATGTGAATAATTTTCTTATGTATGTAGTTGTATATTATTAGTTTCTTATTATTTTGATTTATGTGTATTTGATTAAAGAAAATGGCTTTTTTTTGGTTATATATGTTTTGTCATTAAAATATGATTTTGGTTAAATAGTGTTAAATAGGGTTAATTATAAATGTTAAAAGTTGTGCATTAATTTTATTTTGAATTAATTAATCTCACTAGTTAGGATGACAAAATATCGTTCTTGGATGTATGGAAGCATTGAATCATCAGAATTTATTGATCGCGTATTAGAATTTTGTAGTATTGCAGTTCAACATCAAGTTAAGACGGGGGGAGTTGGTTTTTATTGCCTATGTGTCACTTGTGGCAATGTATCAAAGGTAGATAGTTTTGATATCCTTAGAAAGCACAAACTTCGACGTGGGTTTAGGCCCCAATATCATGTTTGGGTTTGGCATGGTGAGGAGGGAGTTTAGAAAGAGAAAAGTGTTGTTGAGGACGTCAATAATGTGGCTAATGTCAATGAGGATGTAGTAGATCATGTTGATGGGTATGAGACAGATGAAGAGAATGTCGATGAGGATATGGATTGTGTTGATGAGATGATGGAGGGAGTCAAGGATGATTTTTAAGTTCACATAATCTCTAATTTGTTGATTTTAAATTAGCGTTAGTAGTTTGCATTGGATAATTTAGGTCATACGTCCTTTAACGAACACTGTGCACGTCTTCCACTCATTACAAAAACCTCAAAACCCGACTCGCAACAAAAAATTCAATGCCTTGTTGAAAGCGTACGTGATTTTTATAATTTTTACCAATTTTCTTTTAATTAAAGTGTTATATATATATATATATATATATATAGTTATACTTTTCCCATACGTTTCAGCAATATGAAGAAAGTGCGTGGAGAAATGAGATCTATATCCAGAGATACATTTCCGAAATGGACAACAGTAAAGATACACAACACTATTCGATTTTATGGGTTTTTAAGCTTTTTTGGACTTTCGCGCATAAAGTAGCTCAAACTTGGTTTGTTTTTGCACGAAACTTAGAACACAACACTATTTGGTATATATGATTGTGTTAAAGTGGTTAGAATTGAAAATAATAGTCATATACTAGAAATTACGTGCTAAGTTGCGATTTTATGAGTTTTTAAGATTAAGTAGCTCAAACTTGGTTTGTTTTGCACAAAACTTGGCACACAATACAATTTGGTATATATTAATGTGTTGAAGTGTTTAGAATTGAAAATAATAGTCATATGCTAGAAACTACGTGCTAATTTGCGATTTTATGGGTTTTTAAGCTTTTTTTGGACTTTCGCGCATAAAGTAGCTCAAACTTGTTTTGTTTTGCATGAAACTTGGCACACAACACTATTTGGTATATATTATTGTGTTGAAGTCGTTAGAATTGAAAACAATAGTCATATGCTAGAAATTACGTGCTAAGTTGCGATTTTATGGGTTTTAAAGCTTTTTTTGGACTTTTTCGCGTAAAGTAGCTCAAACTTTGTTTCTTTTGCACAAAACTTGGCACACAACACTATTTGGTATATATTATTGTGTTGAAATGGTTAGAATTTAAAATAATATTCATATGCTAGAAATTACGTGCTAAGTTGCGATTTTATGCGTTTTTGAGCTTTTTTTGGACATTCTCGCATAAAGTAGCTTAAACTATGTTTTTTTTGCACGAAACTTGGCACACAACACTATTTGGTATATATTATTTTGTTCAAGTGGTTAGAATTAAATATAATAGTCAAGCAATTACATGCTAAGTTTCGGTTTTATGGGTTTTTAAGCTTTTTTAGGTCTTTCGCGGATAAAGTAGCTTTAAATTGGTGTGTTTTGCTCGAAACTTGGCACACAATACTATTTGGCATATATTATTGTGTTAAAGTGGTTAGAATTGAAAATAATACTCATATGCTAGAAATTACGTGCTAAGTTGCGATATTATGGGTTTTTAAGCTTTTTTTGGACTTTCGCGCATAAAGTAGCTCAAACTTGGTTTGTTTTGCACGAAACTTGGCACAAAACACTATTTAGTATATATTATTGCATTGAAGTGTTTAGAATTGAAAATAATAGTCATATGCTAGAAATTACGTGCTAAGTTACGACTTTATGGGTTTTTAAGCTTTTTTTGGACTTTCGCGCTTAAAGTAGCTCACACTTGGTTTGTTTTGCACGAAACTTGGCACACAACATTGTTTGGTATATATTATTGCGTTAAAGTGTTTTGAATTGAAAACAATATTCAAATTCTAGAAATTCCATGCTAAGTTGCGATTTTAAGGGTTTTTAAGCGTTTTAGCAACTAACATATATTTTCTCTTAGTGTTTTCGACAAGCTGATAATACCGTTGATTGCGGCTACTATACTCTCAAATACATGGACGATATCTTACAATCTGTGAAGGAGGTTGGAGTTGAAAACATTGACGCCGTAAGTATTTGTTACGTTCTTAAATAATAATATTATATATTTACTATTGGTAAAATCTAATAATGTTTGTGTATCATTTAATTTAATATTATAATATAGGTTTTATACGACATTCCAGGGGAAACACGCCCTTTGAGAGATGGAGAAATGCGCCAATGGAAAGACAAGATTGCCACGTATCTTGCTAATTTTTATTATTGGTAAATAATGTAATTTGTTTAGATTTAGGACTTTAATTTGTATATGTACATATTATTATATATACGATCGAGAGTTTACAAAGAGATTATTGGTGATAATTGGTGATTATCTTTGGATTATTGGATTAATCATTGTGTACATTGTAAATTATTGGATTATTTTTTATTATTAAACGAAAAAAGCAATATATATATATATATATATATATATATATATATATATATATATATATATATATATATATCTATATATATATATATATATATATATATATATATATATATATATATATATATATATATATATATATACATATATATATACATATATATATATATATACAAATATATATATATATATATACATATATATATATATATATACATATATATATATATACATATATATATATATATATATACATATATATATATATATATATATATATATATATATATATATATACATATACATATATATATATATATATATATATATATATATATATATATACATATATATATATATATATATATATATATATATATATATATATATATGTATGTATGTATATATATATATATATATATATATATATATATATATATATATATATATATATATATATATATATATATATATATATATATATATATATATATATATATATATATATAGATTTATGTATGTATGTATATATATATATATATATATATATATATATATATATATATAGATATATATATATATATATATATATATATATATATATATATATGTACGTATGTATATATATATATATATATATATATATATATATATATATATATATATATATACATACGTACATACATATATATATATATATATATATATATATATATATATATATATATATATATATATATATATATATATATATATATATATATATATATATATATATATATATATATATATATATATATATATATGTTGCGTGCTTCCATAAAACCGCAGCATATAATCTTGTACTTTATGCTGCGGTTTTAGGGTGGCCCGCAGCATATAGAGCACTTTTTTGCTGCGGTTTTAAACCGCAACATTTATAAAAGGCCATCTGTTGCTATCACTAATGCTTGGGGCCAAAACCGCAACATATTATGACAAAAAAAACCGCAGCAAATGAGGTTTTTTCCACTAGTGTATGACACTAGTGGAAAAAAACGTATCTGCTGCTAGTCATTTGCTGCAGTTTTTTATATACGCAGCAATAAATAGTAAAAAGAATTAGAAAAAAAATAAACAATCAAATGTTGCGGTTTTCATCTTGCCCGCAGCAGATTATCACTTGGACAATTTAAATGCTTCGATTTTGAGCATGCCCGCAACATTTAATGCAGCAGATAATCACTTGGACAACTTAATGCTGCGGCTTTTAGCATACTCGCAGCATTTAATACTTTAAAAAACGCGCCTTTTAACGTTAAAATGCAAAACCCTCTTCTGTTTCATTAAACATACATACGTTCATCTTCTTCAACAAAACCAGCTCTTCTTCACGCTTCTACTTCTTGTTTCATAAACCCACGACATAACTGTTACTTCTTGTTCACTCGAAAAACCCATTGAAACCCACGACATTTTCTTGTTCACTGCTACTTCTTATTCTTGAACCCACTGCTGTAACTGTTCATAAACTCGAAATTTAATACTTTGGTCTTCTTGATCTTCAAAACCCACGAAATTAAGGTATTTTTTCTCTTTTTAATTTGTTAAACATTATGTTTTGCTAGATATTTATGAAAACACTCAAAAATTAGGGCAACTGTTTGTATACTAATTTTGTTTCTCTGTTTTTCGTTGTAGATAACATAACCCTCGAAATCAAGGTAATTATTTTATTTACTAATTTGAAAGTTCATATCTTTATTGTTTAACATGTAATTTAGTAATTTAGTGCTAAAGATATCATTTTATTTGTGAATTTTACATTATTCAAGTTTATGTTATTAGTTTGTTAAATATTTGTGTAATTTGTTAAAAATGTGGTTTGTTGTTATACTTATGTCTTTAATTATTAGAATTAGAATATGATTTATTTACAATGTAGTACTTAATATTGAAGTATGAAGTATAGAATTAGAATATGAAGTATGTATATTTAGGGTTTATTAGATTTGGTATAAATAAGTATATATTTTTAAGGTTAAATATGTTTGTTATAAATAAGTATATATGTTAAAAGTTGTGTATTAATTTTGCTTTGAATTAATTAATCATACTAATTAGGATCACAAAAGATCATTCTTGGATGTATGAAAGCATTGAATCGTCAGAATTTATTGATGGCATATTAGAATTTTGTAGTATTGTGGTTGAACATCAAGTTAGGTCGGGGGGAATTGGTTTTTATTGCCCATGTGTCACTTGTGGCAATGTATCAAAGGTGGATAGTGTTGATATCCTTAGGGAGCACATACTTCGACGTGGGTTTAGGCCTCAATATCATGTTTGGGTTTGGCATGGTGAGGAGGGAGTTTACAAAGAGAAAAGTGTTGTTGAGGACGTCAATAATTTTGTTGATGTCAATGAGGATGTAGTAGATCATGTTGATGGGTGAAGAGAATGTCGATGAGGATGTGGATCGTGTTGATAAGATGATGGAGGGAGTCGAGGATAAGTTAGGAAAACGTCCTCGTCTTTTTGACTTGTTGACAGAGGCTTCTCAAAAGCCTTTGTACAATGGATGTACAAAGTTCATCAAACTAACAGCAATGTTGACAATTTTCAACATTATATCAAAGTTCAATTGGAGTGATGCTAGTTTCACAATGTTATTAGAAGCGTTAGGTGAGATGCTTCCTGGGGGAAATGAACTTCCAAAGTCGACATATTATGCCAAAAAGCTCATGTGTCCTTTCGGCTTAGATTAACAGAAGATTCATGCGTGTCCGAATGATTATGTGTTGTATCGGAATGAAAACGAGAACTTAGAAGCGTGTCCTAGTTGTGGCTTATCGCGCTACAAGCGTAAAGAGGCTCGGGATGCTAAAGGACCCCCGGCTAAGGTATTGTGGTATCTTCCAATAATACCTAGATTAAAGCGCTTGTTTTCTATAAAGAAAGATGCGTTAAATTTAAGGTGGTATGCAGATAGGGTGAAGAAAGGTCACTTGCTCACACATCCATCTGATTCTCCAGAGTGGAAGAGTATTGATAGGTTGTATAAGACATTGGGGATGAGGTTTGTAATTTAAGGCTCGGACTGTGTACGGATGGAATGAACCCATTCGGCAATCTTAGTTCACAACATAGTACTTGGCCGGTACTGTTAGTGATCTATAATTTGCCACCTTGGTTGTGTATGAAGCGTAAGTACATTATGCTTTCGCTTCGTAGCTCGGGTCCTAAACAACCTAGCAATGACATAAATGTATATCTTGCATCTCTCGTTGAGGATTTGAGAAAGACGTGGGCTGAAGGCGTTTCCGTGTTTGATGCATATGCTAATGAGGACTTCACCTTGCGTGCAATGTTTTTATGTTTCGTTAATGATTTTCCGGCATAAGGCAACTTATCGGGGTATAAGAACAAAGGGATAAAGCATGCCCAATATGTATTGATAACATGGAATCCACGTGGATTCCTAAGTGCAAACACTTATTCATGCACCATCGAAAGTTCCTTCCACGAGATCACCAATATCGTAAGAAGAAGAAGATGTTCAAAGGGGAGGTTGAGGACCGTGTAGCTCGTCGACCGTTGACCGGTTATGAGCTTTATGAACAGGTGAAGGGAGTTGACACTGTATTTGGTAAAACAGGGCAAGTACAAGGGGGTGAAGACCGATTATGGAAAAAAGAATCAATCTTTTGGAAGCTTCCATATTGGACAGATCTACAGGTTAGGCATTGTCTTGACGTTATGCATATAGAGAAAAATGTATGTGATGCTATACTCGGGACTCTCATGAACATTCTGGGTAAGAAAAAGGATGTTAGGGCCGTGCAAGATTGGTTTGAATGTAAGTGTTTTCGTCCGGAGTTGTGGGCACATGTTAAGGTGAGTAAGAAAAGAAATAGAGCTGATAAAGTTGGTGGCAGTAACAAGGGAAAGGGCGGTAAGAAGAAGATGAGTAATGACAAAGTTTATTTACCTCCAGCTTGCTACACATTGTCTAAAGCAAAGAAGCGGGCATTTTGTGAGTCTTTGTATGGCATTAAGGTTCTATCTGGGTACTCATCCAACATGAAAAGATTTGTGACTTTTTATTTGAACAGATGGGCTGGAAGGAAAAAAAACCTTCGGGGGAGTTCACCCCAAGAGGCAATGTTGATGCATTGCATATGGTCTTAGGGAAAGACCATAGAGGGCGAGTAGTTGGAAGAGGAGGCGTTCGCCTGGGGTACAAGAAGGCATTCAGCAAAGAGTATGTTGCTACTCAATCCCGAACGATGCCAACTGATGAAGTAACAACCCTCCAAGCAGAAATTACGAAGGACGTTCTCGCCAAAGTGACACTCGTGTTGTGTAAGATAGAAGCACCCACTGTTGACTTGGCAAACCTGATTGTCGAGGATCAACAAAGTCAACATGGGGATCCTAATGCTTCAGTTGAGCCAACACCCGAGCCCATTACCCCCGTAGCACCCCAGCTCATTACTACCCTTGAAGGGCAAAATTCCACACCGAAGACCATGTAACACACGAATTTCCTCTCGTCCCTTACGGTTTTGGTTTCGTTAAGGGGTAACACCCCTGAATTTCCGACCCCTTAACGAAACCAAAACCGTAAGGGACGAGAGGAAATTCGGGTGTTACAGACCATGAACTCCGTTGCTCAAAATCCGGAGCCAATTCTCGAGCCAGTGGTACAGGTACATAGTTTTTAAACTGCAACGTGTTTTAATATTTTATTATGATGCTTATTATACTAAACGACACAAATTTCAGGAGGCGACTCTTTGTTCTCTTTTGCTTCCTCAGTTAGGTGTTGCTGGTGATGGCGACTTAACTGAGTTTGCATATGGTATGGCACAGCCAACCAAAAAGGGCCAAACAGTGCATTCGATGCCTGTTACAAGTGGCCACATCAGTGTGACCGTGGAAACTATTCTAAAGGGGTTTGAAGATTTCTCACTCCCAGTTCCAATGCCAGAATGGAGCCTTGAGAAACTATCAGACGCCCTAGGTAGTTTCGTCACATGGCCATATGCTTCGGTCCGATTCACTACCATGGTAATAATCATTTGTACCTTATTTATTTTTATTTTTTTAATTGCATGCTTGCACTAATTTAATTGTATAATTTGAAATAGCAAAAGAGTCCAAAGGGATCTAGGAGAGAAATCGGTTTCTCATCAAAGGTGTCGACTGGGTCAAAGTCGATGGAATCACTCCAATTTTGACTGATGCGGAGCTAAAAGATCTTTCTCAAGATTGCAAATGGCTGCACACTTGTGCATCTCGCATAAGTGAGGAGGATCCAATCATTCTAACCCTGCAGAAGGAACAATTTTCCTTTGTTGAGAGCCCATTTGTAATTATTGGTCCTAGTGACATTGGGCAATTGTTGAGAGGAGAAATGTTGAATGTAGCTCTTATCCATGTCTACATGAGGTGATGTTCATTATCTTACAATTTAGGCATTATTTTTAATTGTTTTAATAACCGAATTGCTGACCAAGTTTTCTTATTCGTTAGTTTAGTGCGGCTTACGAGGAGCTAAATTCTCGCGAACCTCCAATAAACATTGGATGGTTTTGTCCTGAGTCAGTTTCGGGTACTAAAAGCGTAAATTATCTAGATGACGTCAAAGCATACATTGAGACTGCTTTGGATAATTCCCTTACATCTAAACATTCGTTCACTTTGGCTCCATATGTTGAAGAGTAAGTTTTATTTATGAAATTGAACTTATCTTTTGATTTTTAAGTTCACCTAATCTCTAATTTATTGATTTTAAATTTGCATTTGTAGTTTGCATTGGATACTTTTGGTCATATGTCCTTTAAAAAAGACTGTGCACATCTTCGACTCATTACAAAAACCTCAAAGCCCGCCTCACAACACAAAATTCAATGCATTGTTGAATGCGTGCGTAATTTTATAAATTTTACCAATTTCATTAAATTAAGTGGTGTATATATATATATATATATATATATATATATATATATATATACAGTATTACATTAATATTATTACATGCATTGATATATAAATAGTTATGCTTTTCCATTCGCTTCAGCACAATGAAGAAATTGCGTGGAGAAATGGGATCTATATCCAGAGCCACATTTTCGAAATGGACAGCAGTAAAGGTACACAACACTATTCAATTTTATGGAATTTTAAGTGTATAGAATTGAAAATCATAGTCATATGCTAGAAATTACGTGTTAAGTTACGATTTTTAAGGGTTTTTAAGTGTTTTAGGCACTTGTGCGCATAAAGTAGCTCAAACTTAGTTTGTTTTGCACGACACTTGGCACACAACTCTATTTGGTATATATTATTGTGTTGAAATGGTTAGAATTGTAATTCATAGTCATATTCTTAATATTACTTGGTAAGTTGAGATTTTAAGGGTTTTTAAGCGTTTTTGGCACTTTCGCGCATAAAGTAGCTCAAACTTGGTTTGTTTTGCAAGAAACTTGGCACACAACACTATTTGGTATATTTTATTGTGTTGAAGTGGTTAGAATTGTAAATCATAGTCATATTCTTAATATTACTTAGTAAGTTGCGATTTTATGGTTTTTAAGCTATTTTGGCACTTTCGCGCAAAAAGTAGCTCAAACTTGGTTTGTTTTGCACGAAACTTGGCACACAACATTATTTGGCATATCTTATTGTGTTTAAGTGGTTAGAATTGTAAATCTTAGTCATATGCTAGAAATTACGTGCAAAGTTGCGATTTTATGGGTTTTAAAGTTTTTTTAGGACTTTCGCGCATAAAGTAGCTCTAAATTGGTTTGTTTTGCTCGAAACTTAGGACACAATACTATTTGGTATATTTTGTTGTGTTGAAGTGTTTTGAATTGAAAATCATATTCATATGCTGGAAATTACGTGCTAAGTTTCGATTTTAAGGGTTTTTAAGCGAATTTGCAACTAACACCTATTTTCTCTTAAAGCTTTCGACAAGCTTATAATTCCGTTGATTGCGGCTACTACACTCTCAAATACATGGACGATATCTTACAATCCTATATTTACTATTATTGGTAAAATCTAATGTTTATGTATCTTTTAATTTTATATTGATAGGTAGTTTTTGTACTACCAAACAATTCCTAATATGCAACTAATATAGCAGCAGTTAGGGTCGAATCCACAGGGAACAATATAGTAAATGATTATTTTCCGGCTATCAATTGATCTTAAGTAACACACAAAATTGGAGAATATATGTCTAAACTAACTAAATAACTAGAACACAAACAATTAAATTAGAAAGGTAAATCGATGATACTAAAACATCCAGGGATAAACGTCCCCACTAGCATGATATGATGACAATGAGATCCTACTACCCTTACAACAATCATAACCGAGTTCAATAGGACGAATACACCATTAAAGATACTAATAACTCCTTTCGAAAATTATTAGCTTCACTACCATATTATCAAACCTATTTTCATGGAATCAAGTATAGTAATGACATTGACCATAGTATTCTATAAGATCCAACAATCAAATCTATCTATTTTCATGAAGATTATCAAGCCCTTGATCTAAAAGGAAATTCATTCAACTCTAACTTTCGTTAGCGATTGAATAGATTGTTAAGCACAATTTCCAAAATTTCTATTGAAATTATATGAGTTAACTAGCATAAGAAACCAAGCATGAAAAAGGATTATGCATAACAAAAAGGGAATGGGATTCAATAATTCATCATCAAAATCATGGCTAGGGTTCCATCTAACCCTAGATTAAGAAACTACTCACACATATCAAATGCAGCAAAACAAGAATTAATTAAAGAAAACATGATTAAAAGTAATAACAAGGAAAAGATAAAGAAATAATACTTGAAGTTGAATACCAAAGGATGAACGAAAGTAATCGAAAGTTACAAAGTTTTTTCTCCAAAAGTGAAGAGTTAATAATATCTAAAAACAGAGAAAAAATGTTGCTTGCCCCCCCCCCCCCCCCCCCCCTGTTACATTCCTCATCCTCAAATAAAAACCGTGCAGAAAAATGGTTATTAAAGCAGGACCGGACCGGGTTTCTGGAAGACCGGACCGGGTCCGTGTGCTGGGAGTTTTCCAGAGAGCAGAAATCGCAAGACCCAACCGGGTTTAAGCAAGACAGGATCGGATCCGTAAGCTGAACATTCATGCAAGTGATTATTGACAGACCCGAACGGGTTTAGAGTATACCCGACCGAGTCCTGGGCTTGGAGGCTTACATTCCTTCTTCTCAATTGAAATCGCTCGGGTATGAAAATACCCGCCCGGGCCCATCACCTTGTGCTTACTTTTCTTCATTAGAACACGGAAGAAGTACAAACGAGACCCAACGGGACTAAAAGCATATCCGAATGGAGCCGTGAGCTCATAAAAGTGCCGCAGTGCGGTCTCGAACTCTGCAAAATCTCGAAGCACGCATTCTAATGCCCAGGAGTGATCCGCTTTTAATACAAGAGTGGAGTAAAATGGCCTGAAATAATCAAAGACACAAAGAAACTCCAACCAAGCGTAAAACCACATGGAAAATACGAAATCACTCATCAGAATGCCATAAAATGCAAGGGAAAGGAGCATAAAAATATAGTACAAAGTGCATACATCAAACTCCCCCAAGCCAAACCCTTGCTTGTCCCCAAGCAAATGGACCATCAAAGAAAAGTGGAGATCATATAGGTCAACAAAGTTCTTCCCCAAAAGTTTTCAAAATTCATTTAAAAGCAACTTCAAATGACTCGGCATTTAGGCGCACTCAACATCAATCTGGAATATCATAGTGCAATCAGGCTTTCACGATTCATCCAAAAGGTAACCAGTTAAAGCCATCATAAACACATCATAAATCAAATGAGGAGGTACCCACGGGGCAACTCACCACTCCATCGTCGATGAGTTAAAGACTCATTACACACACCGAAGTAGTAAAAATGACTACTTCCATTCCCCAGCAGTGTTTCCCTCCCAACTCTCACACTCATGTGTTTAGAAGGACAAAAAGATCTCTCCAATGCAAACAACATTCTAAAGACTTTCACTTAACCTTGTTGTCCTTCTCCTTTGAAATAGACTTCAACTACCAAGAGAATTAAATCAGGCTAATAATAGGAGTAACGTTGGCTAAGGTTATTAGTCGTGCTAAAAATATGAGACCTAGTAGGGACAATAGGGAGTGAAGACTCTTTTTCCGCAACTACACACACTTCGAGCATGAACATCATACAGCCAATCCTAAATGAACTTAATCAATGAAATTTCGAGCTTCTAGAAGAATAAGATATAACCCTTTTTTATTGAATTTATAACTACAAACAAAAATCACATTCTTTTTGTTGTTTCTTTTGGGTTTTTTTTGAAGAAATAATACTTGGGGTTATCTATATACAAAGGAATTTTAAAAGAAACTCGAGATTTTACAATTATGGACCGATAACCACACCAACAACCAACATCAAACTCAAATAGCCAATTCACTCCCTAAGGTGTAGAGGGGGAAATTTTGGGATTGTGGAGCTTTATTACTGCGGGTTGAAAGAAAAGAGGCTCAAGCTCAAGAGGGCAAAAACCTAAAGTAAATTAGTGCAAGGTGGCTTTTTAGTCCATGTGGTTTCGAGTAACATCTAAGCCTGAAAATCATTTTCAACAAGGTACATCTAGTCAAATTCTAGGAGGAGTAAAGCAAAGTCAAGATCAGTCTAGCCCCTAATGGGCATCCTAGCAGATAATGCACACACATTTGATTAGGCTTACTCACCAGCTAACCTACTCATGTTCATGAGGCAATTAAATGCCACTTAACTGGTTCTCAAATTAGGAGTGTCTGTGGTTTGCCTCTGACATCCAAATAACAGTATCACATGCCAAAATACCAGTCAAAACGTTTTGAAAAATTCATTTTAGGGGAAAGGACAGTGTTACTCATATACAAGAGATTCCAACAGTTCTCATCAAGCCATAACACTTTTCTTTTTCTTTTATTTTTTTTATTTTTTTTATTATTTTATTTTATTTTATTTTTTTGTGTGCATGCGAGAAATAAAACCTAACTCTGTATGCTGAAAATGATGAAACTATACAGATGCATGAATGAGTGAGTGAATGAGAAGTGATTATCCCCCCCAAGCCAGTCCAAGCACAGTCCTCAGTGTTTGACACAAGATCAAATTAATGATCACTGGCCCGAACAACCTCCTCCAAAACCAGAAGGACCGCCCCATCTAGTGGGGTCAAACCAAGAAGGGTGTTCAGAAAACCCTTGAGGAAACACACCGGTTTGATAGAATTGGCCGTAAATAGGCTCAAGTGCTCGACGTTGGTCAAGCTCTAACTGAGCCATATGCTGAGAAACGTCATCTAGCCGGGTGTTCATGTTAGAAAATTGGGTCATGACGGCGCGCTGGAAGTGATTATAGGAAGAAGGGATAGCAGGAATACTCGGACGGAGTGGAGGGTCGCGAGGTTGAGGGAAGTCATTAATGTCTTCCTCTTCCTCGTGATCTTCTTGTCCCAAATGATCATATTCCTTCTCAACCACAAAACCGGCAGGAGGAAATAACAAGTAGTGAGGCAAATCAGGGGAAAGTGGGGGAAGATTCCTCGATGGTAAAACAATTGTTCTCCTCCCAACATGCCAAAGAAAAGGACTGGTTTGGTCCGTAATATAGTTGGCATGTTTGAGGAAGCCGATTGTGAGCAAGGCGTCAGGGTGCCTGTCGTCAGAGTCTATAAAACCAAAATGGGCAGTAATGCAAGTGACAATACCACCAATTAAAAGTTCCGACTTAATAGGCCGTGAGTTCAATTCGGTCAAATGTTTCACCATTCGCATAGGAAGTGCATGGTGAGGATCGGCGTTGCTCCTAAGAGCGTGAGCAAAAAATGCAACATGATTTAACCTAGATGCACTATGATCATGCCGGGCAAACAAAGTGGTAGATAGAAATTTCAGGATAATTCTTAACACCGGATGTTGCACATTCGCAATTGTTAGATGCTTTGGGTCAAATTCCTACATTCCGGTTATTTTTGTCCAAATTACATAAGCAGATTGACCCGAAGCACCCTTCAAAAGTCCTGAATTAGGATCTAGCCCAAAGAGTTCTCCAAGTTCAGCACAAGATAAAAATCGATCAACATTGAACAAACGGAAGGACATGCCATGTACACCCTTGAATACTTCTTCCTCACAATAACTTAAGAATTCATAGACTAATGCAAGATGAGAATTAAAATACATGTTAAACATAGTAGTGAAATTTAGTGCAGCACACAGATTTGCCATAACATTGTAAATTCCAAGTTTTCTTAAAGATGCATGACAAAAAAAACGTGAAGGAAGAATAAGCCTTACCTTAACCTGAAGAAACTTTTTATGTTGATGCTCGTCTCGAAAGATGATGTTGGGGTACTCCGGATCGGAAGGAATTGGTGGTTGACGGCTTCCTCCGCGAGAAGATGATGCTCCACGAGTTGTAGACCTTTGCCTCTTTGACATTCTTGAAATTGAAAGAAAATGGATCCTTTTTGGAGGAGAGAAAAAGTTAGGATTTTGAGTGAAAATTGAAGGATGGATGTTGAAGAAGAGAGGAAGGAGAAGAGAATGGTGTGAATTTGATGGAGTTTTTGTTTGTTTTGATGGAGTTTTGAAGAGAGGGAAGATGGTGAGAATTTAGAGAGAGAAAGCTTTGAGAATGGTTATGGAGGAAAGTGGAGGAGAAGAGAAGGGAAAAAGGGAATTTAAAACGGCTGTTCGAAGACCCGTCCGGGTATCACTATAAACCCGTCCGGGTATCACTATAAACCCGACCGGGTTTACCATTTTCAGAATCTCTGTTTTTCTGCTTCTTCATGGACCCGACCTGGTTTCCATATAAACCCGACCGGGTTTCTAGGCGATTTAGCTTTGTGGAAATGCATCGTACGCAGACCTGACCGAGTCTTCAAGGAAACCCGACCGGGTTTTGCTAATTCCAGAATTTTTTCTAATCTATCCTTTCGGGCCCGACCTGGTTTACATATACCAGATCGGGTATTAGATTTATGTCATTTCAACATTTGCAAATCATCTCAAATTCAAAAGAGCACCATTCTCTCCCTCACAACACTCATGTATAAACATCAATAGGATCTCAAATAGATTTTTAACTAGGCATACAAATCACAAAGAATCTAAATTAGAACAACTCATAAACTTGGGTTGCCTCCCAAGAAACGCTTTATTTATAGTCCATAGCTAAACTTCCTTCAACAACTCAGTAGGAAGAAGGAAGGGAAAGTTTATAAACCTGATTCCCTTGAACGGGTATTCCAGCTCGGTAATGTTTCAAGCTTTGCCCATTCACCTTGAATGTACCGCTCCCCTCGCTCCAAATTTCTACAAAACCATAGGGGAAGACCTTGGTGACGTGGAATGGTACGGACCACCTGGATTTGAGTTTTCCCGGAAATAGTTTGAGACGAAAGTTGAACAATAGGACTAATTCTCCTTCCTTGAATTCACACCTTTGGATGTGCTTGTCATGCCACCTCTTGGTTCTCTCCTTGTATAACTTAGAACTTTCGTATGCATCAAGGTGAAGTTCATCTAACTCTGCAAGTTGTAACATTCTATTCTCTCCCGAAGCATGCAAATCAAAGTTGAGGGCTTTGATAGCCCAATAAGCGCGATGTTCAACTTCAACGGGGAGATGGCAAGCTTTTCCATACACTAGGCATGGCCACGAGGCGGGTTACCCGGAACCGAACCGCTTGGAACCGGAACTGTTTGCGACAGGTTCCGAACCGCCTTGAACCGCGGAACCGTGAAACCGCTGGAAAAAAACTTCATGAACCGGATGTAAAAACCGCGGTTTGGAACCGGAACCGGTCCGGGTGAATCGGTCCAACGGTTCCATGGAACCGGAACCGGGACCGGTCCGGGTGAACCGGCCCACCGGTTCCATGGAACCGGAACCGTGAAAAACTAGCCGTTAACTAGCCGTTGCAATTTTTTTTATAAATACCCACCACTTTCAGTCATTTTCATTCACAACTCATCTCTTCTCCTACTCTCTCTACTTACTCTCTCTACTTAATTCTTTTATTACGCAATTATTCTCTTAATTACATAATTAGTCTTTTAATTATTTCTTAATTTAGTTAATTACATAATTAGTCTATTAATTATTTATTTATTTCTTAATTCTATTATTATTTCAATATTATCAATCATGTCTTCATTTTTGAAAAAAGCCTCAAAAAAAGTTACTAAAGTAGCAAAATCATTGGGAGGTTCCAGCTTCTCCAAAAGAAAGGCCACTTCTACTCCGTCGGTATCAACAACACCTTCTATTAGTAATTATAATTATGAACCAAATTATCCAGAAGGGTACGACCCAGAATTACATAATTATGCAGAAGAAGTGGAAAGAGAAATACAAATTGATGAAGAAGAAGAACAAGAAGAGGAACCAACGACCCTTATTGGGATACATATATCTCGACAGTCATCAACAAGATCACATGAAGAACAAGGAGAACAATAACAACAAAGACAAGCTCGTGGTAAACGAGTCAATTTCCAAACTATCAGTTAGTTTTATAATTTTATTCTTCAAATTAATTAAATTTTAAATTATTTATTTATTTAATTATAGTTTTATAATTTTAAATTATTTATTTAGATGAAGATGAACCAGTAAGACAACCTTTTCCGGCAATGCCACCTCCTAGTGGTAGAGCTGTTTCGCATGTGTGGTCGTATTTCACAAAAGAACCAACCGAGAATCCAGATATTTTCTTATGCACTTGTCAAATTTGTGAAAGTCAAGGAGTAAAGCCCTTAGTTTCATACAGTTTCGCCAGAGGTAAATACTTTTTAAGTTTTTTATATATACATTATATATTCATATTTTATAAAAATTTATTTATTGTGTTTTGTGAATACGTGTTAGGTAGTGGTACAGGATCTTTTAACAAACATTTGGTAAAGAAGCGGGACCATAAGTGGAAGCCGACAGACACAGTGGGACATTCCCAGCACAGGTATGCCTTTTAGATATAATCGTAATGATATGATTGATGAATTTTCTAAGTATGTAATTTGTGATGAATTGCCATTTAACCATGGTGAAAGTAGGGCATACGAGTGTTACACTAGAAAAACTTTGCAACCACAATATAGAGCAATCCCTAGGAGCACTCTTAAAAGACGTACAATTAAATTATATGAATCAATGCGCTATGAATTAGTTGAAATGTTTAAATCTTTTAATGGTAGGGTTAGCATAACAACTGACATTTGGTCTGCTCCCCACATTTAGAATCTTATATGTGTGTAACAGCACATTGGATAGATCAAAATTGGATTATTCAAAAAAGAATAATTGCTTTTGAGACAATGCCAGAAAGACATACCGGTGAAAACATAAAATATAGATTAGTAGAGATATGTAGAGAATGGAACTTATTAGATAAGATATTTTGTTGTTCAACTGATACTGCAACCGCGAACATTAAATGTATAGAACTTTTGTATAACGAACCTGCTTTTAGTTTTATCCTTGGGGGTAGCTTATTACACATACGTTGTTGTGCACATATAGTTAACTTATCTTGCCAAGCAGGTATAAAAGAATTAAGCGATTTATTAGAACCAATTAGAGATATAGTGAAGTGGCTTAGGATTGGAAAGATAAAGAGACGATATAAACAATTATGTGACTAATATCAATTTAAAAAAGTGTATTGGTCATTAGATACTCCTACACGTTGGGGCTCAACCAACGATTTATTAAGAAAGGCGATTGCTTATCGTCCATTTATAACACAACTGTATAGTGAGTGTACAGATAGCTAAATAGCTGATGACACTTAGGAATTAGCTATAGGTGTACATAATATATTAGAAGCGTATGACCACGCCACTAAGATTTTTTCATATGTTTATGAACCGAACGTTCACTTAGTAATAAGTGAGTGTATTACTATTTTTTATCATCTCCTTAAACATACGCATGATGATACTAACCCATATTTGAAGTCGATTCTTGCAGATATGATGGAAAAATGGAAGGCATATTTTACCGATTTTCCTTATATTTATGGAATTGCAACCATTTTAGACCCATGTTTTAAAACTGAGGTCCTTACTAAAGTAATAGGATTTTACTACCAATCGTTAGATCGCCCACCTACTGATGTACATAATTATGTAGGAACATGTAAAAAATATTTAGCAGAACTCTATGATTATTACGCTAGTGTATATAACCCAAAACGCGATACGTCTAGGCGTGCTAGCGTTTCGGCACGTCCCTCTTATTATAATTCGGTAATAGCTAATATAATGAGTCAAGATGATAGTTTTGTAGGATCATCTTCTTCTTCCTCCACCTCATATTTAGAATTAGATAGTTATCTTAAACACCACTTTGAAATAGACCAAGGTAGCTATAACATTTTAGAGTGGTGGAAAGAAAAATCTGTAAAATTTCCCATTTTATTGAGAATTGCAAAGGATATCCTTGCAATTCCTGCGTCAACAATTGCGTCGGAGTCTGCTTTTAGTGCAGGTAGAAGAGTTTTGGACGAAAAGAGATCTCGTCTTGCTCCACATAGTATTCAAATATGTGTTTGCAAGAAAGATTGGGATCAAGCGGAGATTCGAACACAAGTACTAAGGAATGATGATGACCAAGACGACGATGATGATCCATGGATGATGATGGATACATCTCCATCATCGTCAGGAGGAGAGTCCGCGGAAGCATCTAACCAACCAGATGATGATGTCGAAGACGAATAGGATCAATCGGACAACGATAAATCAACATTCAACAACTATAAATAAAAGGTATGACAAAGAACTACGTGGGCTTTGATTCCTTCGGGATACGTAGGCAGCTTAGTATTCCTTTGGGTACTAGTTCAAGTCCATTTTCTCCCTCTTTTTTTATTAATCATCTTTATCGACATTATCATTGATTCGTTTTTTATTAATTTATTTTTTTCATTCTTTTTAGTATATATTTTAATAACGATGACAACTTGACAAGCAATGAATTTCGCTAATAATCAAGTAATCATCAAAGGTATGTCCGCAATATTATAATATTTTTTTATTATATAAATATTTAAAGAAAAAATAAAAATGGAACCGATGGTCCAACCCGCCTGTCGCGTGAGTTGGAACCGCCGGAACCGCCTCATGAACCGCCAAGGAACCGTTTGGAACCGCCCGGAACCGGAACTGGTCGCGACAGGTTCCAAATGGAACCGGAACCGGGTGGAATCGGAACCGGATGGAACCGGAACGAAAACGGACCAACTCGGACCGTGGCCATGCCTACCATACACCAATCTATAGGGAGTGGTACCAATGGGAGTCTTGAAAGCAGTCTGGTACGCCCATAAAGCATCATGCAACTTGTTAGCCCAATCTTTCCTTGATCTTGCAACCGTTTTCTCTAGGATGGACTTGATTTCACGGTTAGAGATCTCTACTTGCCCACTAGTTTGGCGGTGATATGAGAAACCTACTCGATGATGCACACCTTACTTTTTCAACATAGACTCGAACTTCTCTTCTATAAAATGTGACCCTCTGTCGCTAATCAATACACGGGGTGTCCCAAAACGAGGGAAAATAACTCTCTTGAAGAACCGAGCTACTACTCTTGCATCATTAGTAGGGGTGGCCATGGCTTCCACCCACTTGGAGACATAGCCTACGGCAACCAACATATACTTGTTCCCGTGAGAAGAAGGAAACGGTCCCATAAAATTGACACCCCAAACATCAAACAACTCTACCTTAAGAATGTTATTCAAAGGCATTTCAGACCGTCTAGTGAGGTTTCCAGTACGCTGACAACGATCACACGATTGCACATACTCATGAACATCTTTGAAAAATGTAGGCCAATAGAAACCACAGTGAAGGATTATTTCAGCAGTCTTAGTGGCACCGGCATGACCTCCTGTAGGTAAATCATGACAATGAGCAATTACCGATGCTACCTCATCTTTTGGAATGCACCTCCTAATGATCGTATCAGCACAAAGCTTATATAGATTAGGATCATCCCAAAAATGCTTCCTTACTTCATGGAGAAATTTCTTCTTTTGCTGGTAAGTGAGATCATGAGGTAAAATTTGATTGACCAAAAAGTTAGCTATGTCGGCGTACCACTGTGCTTTGCCAAGTGAGATGGCAAAGAGATGATCATCAGGAAATGAATCATCTATAGCGGGATCGTCATCAACATCGTCAAGAAGAAGGCGAGACAAATGATCAGCTACTACGTTTTCAGCCCCCTTTTTATCCTTAACTTCCAAATCGAACTCTTGAAGTAATAATACCCAACGAATCAGTCGAGGTTTAGCATCTTTCTTAGTCATCAAATACCTCAATGTCGCATGATCCGTATGCACAATCACTTTCGACCCAAGAAGGTAGGATCGAAATTTCTCCACCGCAAACACTACCGCCAACAACTCTTTTTCAGTGGTAGCATAATTGAGTTGGGCGGCATCAAGTGTCAAACTGGCATAATAAATGGCATGGAGTTTTCCGTCTCTCCTTTGGCCTAACACTGCCCCAACTGCAAAAATCACTTGCATTGCACATTATCTCGAACGGCAGGTTCCAATCCGGTGGTTGGATGATCGGTGCAGAAATCAAAACTTGTTTTAACCTGTTAAAAGCTTCAACACAAGCATCAGAAAACACAAAGGGGGTATCTTTGGCCAAGAGCTCAGTTAATGGACGAGCGATTTGAGAAAAATTCTTTATGAAGCGGCGGTAAAAACTCGCATGCCCAAGGAAGCTACGAACCCCTTTTACAGAAGTGGGGGGTGGTAATTGCTCAATCACATCAATTTTTGCTTTATGGACCTCAATGCCCCTATTGAAAATAAGATGACCCAAAACAATTCCCTGTTGGACCGTAAAATGACATTTTTCCCAGCTCAATATCAGATGGACTTCCTCACATCTACTTAACACCTTTTCCAAATTTTGCAAGCATAAATCAAAAGATATTCCGTAAACCGAGAAATCATCCATAAAAACTTCTGTTGAAATACACAGAGATGGTCGAATGCAACAAGAGGGGGGGTGAATTGTTGTGTATCAAGCTTTTCTACGTTTTTCTTCTAATTTGCGGAATTTTAACAAACAAAATAAAGCTTAAACTTAAAAGCAAAAGATAAAAAGGAGACAAAGATTTTACGTGGAAACCTTCTTGGCCTAATAAGAAGGAAAACCACGACCCCCCCGGGATTTCAAAATTCTCACTATGTTTTAGGCAATCAATTACAATTACATAAAACAGTTTGCTTCACTTGAAGCTTCTCTACTCTAGGCCTAATTCTCTTTCTCTACTTTCTCCTTCTCTTTCTCTTCGTATGCTTCTCTTCTCTATTCCCTTAGACTTCTCATAAGTCTAATTGCAACAAATCAATCAATAACCCTTACAAGGCCAATTCTTAAGAGATTAAAAAATTAAAATAATTACTTAAGAAAAACATAATAAATTAATTGGCATTTAGAAACAGAAAATATTTTTCTTAAATGATCTCCCTTCAATGGACACTCTTGGATGGATACACGGTTTGAGCAAAGTTCCTCCTATTTATAGTGGGAATAGCCAGTAGTTACCTTAGACACACCTCCCACTATCCTCCACGTTCTCAAAATAAAAAGATAGTGGAATTGCCAATAAATAAATCTCCGGCTGTCATTTGCTCAAAGAGAAAAACGGTTTTTTTTAAGCTAGAAATAGCATAGGAATTAAAAACACAAGATCCTAAAAAATAGGAGATCTTAATCTTAAAAAGAAAAAGTCTTAGGCTATTTTTAGATAATCTAAAAATAGTTTAGCCAATTAACTTACTAATTAATTTAAGCAACTAATTTAAGTTTTTAACCGTTTACATCAACTAAAAACAGAATAATAAAATAACTGCAATTTTCCAGTCGATGTTTTTCTCCACACCTGCTACGTAGGAACAGCGTACTGTCTCCAGCTTCAACTTCTGTGAGATTGTTCATTTTGGGAACAGTAGACTGTACATCTACTTTCAACATTATAACACTTATCTAACTTCTTCGATCTTTAAGACATGTACAACCTCCACAAATCAAGTCCTAGGCTTCATCAACGATTTCAACAAAATCGGATATTCACCTACAAAACAATCTCTAAAACATGTTTGTTTATTTATAAGTGAATTTATAATCAAAACCTTAAGAGCCAACAAATCCCCCTTTTTGATGATGACAAACTTTATAAACAAACTCAAGTAAACTAGAGTAAAACAAATTTCTTAGAGCATACTAGAGATTAAAGCAACTCTAAATAACTTAGTAAATCATAATTTACCAAGCATGCATAAACCAACTTACTCTATAAAAACATAATATCAAATATGTTTTAAAAATTTCAAAAATAATTAAACTAAAACAAACTAAAACTTAAATTATTAAGTATTTTCAAAAGAAACAACTTTAAAGCAATTAATCAAAACAATTAATCAAAATATCCATAAAAACTTAATATCAACACAGATGATCAGATTTTAAGCTAACATAAACACACAGTACACATAGCACATTAATTTCCATAAAAAACAATATAAATCAATCAAGATATGTACTGTGTATTCACAGCTCTCCTTAAGTTTGTGCATAATCTTCCCCTTTTTGTCATCAATCAAAAAGAATTTGGGGTTATCAAACCTCAGCACAAACCATATAGATTTGTCAGTGATGAAAGCAAGAAAAAATAATGAAAGTAAGCACCATAAAAAGCAATCAAATCTGCATAATGTTAGTCATCGAAGACTAGAAATAAAAACAAAAGAAAGAAATGTAGCAGTTGTTCAAATACAACCTTGTACCCCAGATGGTACAAAGACAAAAGTGAAATTGTTTGATTAGTGTTACAGCCAACAAATCATTAAAAACATGGGAAGAGGAATCAGGGAGCAGTCTCTTCTTCATCGATGAACTCAGTCTGTACATCCACTGTGTCCAGCTTGGCGCCAAGACGGTTCTCCATCTGATTAAGCTGATCAACAATTGAAGCAATGGAGACATGAGTTTCATCTTGAAATGCAAGGAAGTGAGACTGAAGGTCATTTAGCTTAGAGAGGACAGAGTCTAAAGAAGCTGCAGGAACAGAATTATAGTTAGTACAACCTACATCAGGTGAAGTGTGTGATTGAAAAGGTGGTGGTGTAGACTGTATTGGTGATGTTGGTGGTGATAGAATGTGATGTGGTGATGATGTGGTTGGTTTAGGAGAAGGAGGTTCATTGGATGTAGACTCAGGCATGGTCTCGAATGTGGTATCATCAACCATTGTAGCCTTGCGTTTTGAAGCTAACCTCCTACTCTTCCTCTGAATAGATTTAGCCTTTCTCCTCATTGCTATCACAATCTCTTCATCACTTGAATCATTACAGAGATTGTGATGAACATCTTCTTCTAAGGCTTCCTCCTGTTCTGCTTCCCCCTCACTAGCTTCTCCATCCTGTTCCCCTTTTTCTTCTGTTTCAATATTGTCAGTGGGAACAGGTCCTTGCTCCTTTTCCTCTTTTTCTTCCTGTTCTTCCTTCCTCAATTTTTCCTCTTCTTTTTCAACCTCTTCCACTTCAGATCCAACTTCAATCACTTCTTCTAAATTATGTAATAACATCCCTTCATCATTTAATTTTAAGTGCAAATTTTGTAAACACTTTGCACCTATCTTCATGTTGGCTCCCATTGGGAACTCCAACCCTTCCAAAGGGACATCAAATTTTCTGAAAATCCAGGTCAACAATCCTTCATAACCAACAAAAGTTTTCTTCTCAATATAATCAGACAAATGAGATATCATCAAAGATGGAAAATTTATCTTTATGTGATTAGCCATGTAGTAAATCAAGGTAGCATCACGTAAACTTACTTCACTCCTTTTGGAGTTTCTTGGCAAAATAAATCTACGTGCAATATTGTACAGTAATTTATGCAGAGGATTCAAAATGTTATGGCTTATTTTCCCTTTTCTTTGCTCAATCCCTAAAAATTTTAAAACTGTTTTTTCATTTATCCCAGAAAATACTATTTTTGAACCAACGTAGTAAGTATCAAACCCAACATTAGGAACATTAAACCATTCCCCCAGCAATGCACTATTAAATTCTATTTTGATGTTCTTGACAGTACTAGAGCACATCCCACAATCATTTGAGAAATTTGAAAAAAAATCTCGCATTAGATTTAGAAAAATGGAATTGCAAATAAAATTTGACATCAAAACTTCCCATTCTTGATGTTGCAAAATGTCATGCAGTTGAGGAAAATGGGTAGAGTCATACCAGTATTTGTCGAGTCCGAAACCAACAGACATTTCTTTTGAGATTTCTTCAGCACCATTAGGGTCACTATGCTTCGAACGTTTGACTACTTTGGAAGATCAACCACCTTTTGGTTATGAAATCTTACGTTTGGTACTGGTAGGTTCAGTAGTGTGTTTGGGTGATTCTTTTGTGGTTTCTATGGTTGTGGGTGGTGCAGCATCTAGTAATGGTGGAGGATGAACCACTCTTAGAGGTTGTGGCTGGGTATGTGTACGGGATTTAGGGGTTTTCTTGCCTGATTTTGAAGATCTTGGGGTTTTCATTTTGTACTTTTGAAAAGGTTGAGAGATAAGAAGGAGAACGGTTTCTTGAAGAAGAATTGAGAAAGCGTGAGTAGTGTGATGCAAGAGAAGGGTTTAATAAAGGGTTGAAATGACGGTTACCTTAAGTCCCATCTCATCAATGCCATCATCATTACTTGTGATTTGGAAGGATTATTTGAAGAAATGAAAACCGTTTCCCATATTTTTTATTGATTTATGTTGACTATATAATAAAAAATGAAGAACAAAATTATGAAATATTAAATTATAAAAAGAATGAATTATGATATTATAAAATATTATATGAAGAGAATAACGAACATACTGCTTTGGTCTGATCCACTTAACAACATACAAACGAGAAGACTTTCATAGTACAAACATTATTAAGTGTTTACCTGATCCATTCAATAATTGATTCTCAATCAAGATATTGAGGTTGATTCCTGACCTTTTTCATTCTCATGATGCTTCATTGGTAATTTTATGCAATCAACTTTAGTGGAGCTTGATCATACCAAGTTCAAATCTCATCTTTTCATATTGTTCCCTTGGAAGTGGTTTGGTTAGAATATCTGCAACTTGTTCATTTGTATTAACATGCTTTAATACAATATTTTTGTTTTCTACATTATCTTTAAGAAAATGATGTCTAATATATATGTGTTTAGCTCGTGAGTGATGCACTGGATCTTTAGATATACATATGGCACTGGTATTATCACAATAAATAGGAATGCATTCAATTTTAATACCAAAATCTCTTAGTTGCTGTTTTATCCAAAGCATTTGGGAACAGCAAGCTGCTGCTGCTACGTATTCAGCTTCGGCTGTGGATAATGCAACCGTATTTTGTTTCTTGGAACTCCATGAAACTAAAAATGAGCCAAGAAATTGTACCATACCTGACGTGCTTTTTCTATTAACTAGATCACCTGCATAATCTGCATCACTAAAGCCTTTTAAATCATAAACATTACTTTTAGGATAAAATAGGGACAAGTCATCTGTTCCCTTCAATTATCTTAAAATCCGTTTTACTGCTGTGAGATGTGATTCTTTGGGGTTGGACTGAAATCTAGCACATAAACCAACACTAAATGAAATATCGGGTCTATTTGCAGTTAGATATAATAAGGAACCTATCATGCCTCGATACATTGTTTGATCTACGTTAGTTCCTTTTAGGTCTTCATCTAATCTAACATTTGTAGCCATGGGTGTATGGTTGGTTTTAGCGTTGTTTAGCTCATACTTCTTAAGAAGTTCTTTTATGTATTTTTGTTGATGAATAAAAATACCATTTTCAGTTTGTTTAATTTGCAAACCAAGGAAGAAATTTAATTCTCCCATCATGCTCATTTCAAATTCTGTGCCCAAAAGGTTGGCAAATTCTTTACATAACAAATCATTGGTCGCACCACAAATAATATCATCAACATAAATTTGAACAACTAAAATATCTTAACCTTTATTCTTAAAGAATAAGGTTTTGTCAATCTTTCCTCTTACAAAGTTATTTTGAATCAAAAACTTTGATAGTCTTTCATACCATTGCCTAGGAGCTTGCTTCAAGCCATATAAAGCTTTGTCAAGCTTGTAGATATGATCAGGACAAGAGGTATTCTCAAAACCTGGGGGTTGTTCAATAAAAACTTCTTCAACAAGAAAACCATTTAAGAAAGTACATTTCACATCCATTTGATATATATTAAAGTTCATAAATGCAGCAAAAGAAATTAAAATTCTAATAGCCTCTAACCTTGCTACCGGAGCAAATGTCTCAGTGTAATCAATACCTTCTTGTTGATTGTACCCTTTGACCACTAGTCTTGCTTTGTTTCTTACAATTATTCCATGCTCATCTAGCTTATTGCGAAATACCCATTTTAAACCGATTACCTTTTTGCCTTTTGGTTTGGGTTCTAAGTGCTATACTTTGTTTCTTTCAAATTCATTTAATTCATCTTGCATGGCTACTATCCATTCGGAATCCTTTAGAGCTTCTTCGTGATTTTTAGGTTCAAGTGATGATAGGAACGCAAAATGTGCACAAAAGTTTCTCAGTTGGGATCTGGTTTGTGTTCCCTTATTCATATCACTTATAATCAGATCAAGAGGATGATAACTTTGATATTTCCAAGGTTTGGGCACAAATTCTCTTGAGGGAACAGTAGCATGTTCTGGCTCAACAACTTGATTGGCATTTTGTTCAGCTATTGGATCATTTTGCTCATCTGCGGGAACAGCTGAATTGGGAACAGTTTGCTGGTCCAGTTGTGCTGGCAGTTCCTGGACTTGGTCAGTTTCTTCTTCGTCTTCTTGTATTGGATGTTCACCTGCTGTTCCTTGATCTTGCACCTTTATTTCTTCATCATCTTCTAGATTTGCAAGACCTATTTTGACATTGTTTATTTCCTGTTCACTTGTTGAAAAGTTAGTTTCATCAAAGATTATGTGAACGGATTCCTTCACGCACATTGTTCTCTTATTATAAACTCTGTAAGCTTTGCTATGTGATGAATAACCGAGAAATACTACTTCATCACTTCTTTCATCAAATTTACCTATATTTCGTTTTCCATTTACATGAACAAAACATTTGCATCAAAACACACGAAAATAGGAAATATTTGGTTTAACACCTTTAAGCAATTCATAGGGTGTCTTAGAAGTGATTGGTCTTATTAATACACGATTCAAAGTATAGCATGCAGTATTGACGGCCTCGGCCCAAAAATTTCTAGATAGACCACTAGCAATCAACATAGTCCTAGCCATTTCTTCTAGGGTTCTATTTTTCCTTTCTACCACTCCATTTTGTTGTGGTGTTCTAGGAGCGGAAAAATTGTGATTTATACACCATGTTCATTACAATAATTCATAAAGTTTGAATTTTCAAATTCTTGCCATGATCTGATCTTATGTGAACAAGTAGATTATTGGTAGATTTTTGTATTTTATTAGCAAAAGAAACAAACTCATCAAAAGCTTCATCTTTGCTTACTAAAAATAGGGTCCAAGTAAATCTACTATAGTCATCAACTATGACAAACACATATCTTTTGCCACTACGGCTTTGTGTTCTCATAGGTCCACAGAGATCCATATGAATTAATTCTAATGGTGTAGAGGTAGTCACCAGATACTTTGATTTAAAGGATGACCGCACTTGTTTTCCTTTAGCACAAGGATCACAAATTTCATTTTTGAGGAATTTTATTGCTGGTAATCCTCTTACTAGGTCTTTTGATCTTAAAGTGTTAATCAATGAATAGCTAGCATGACCTAGACGCTTGTGCCAAAGCAGTGGGTCTTCTTCTATAACGCTTAAACACGTTAGGCTGGTTTTGGGAACAGTGTCCAGGTCCACAACATAAGTGTTCTCTTTTCTAATTCCCTCAAGCACAGGGTCTCCTGTGTTGTTCCTAGAAATTATGCATCGTTCCGAAGCAAACTTAACAGAGTTACCTTTGTCACAAAATTGAGAAATACTTAAAAGATTGTGTTTTAAATTCTCGACTAAAAATACATTGTCAATGGCATGGGAACTTGACCTTCCAACCTTTCCTTTGGCGATTATCTCACCCTTTATATTATCACCGAAGGTTACAGTTCACCCATCATATGCTTCAAGTGAGAGAAATTTAGATTTGTCACCCGTCATGTGCTTGGAACATCCACTGTCGAGATACCATGAGTTGTTCCCCCTCACTTGAACCTGCACAGCAAATTAAGAGTTAGATTTAGGAACCCTGTTATCCTTGGGTTCCTTGTCGATTATACATGAATCATATTTCTTGATCTATAACTGTTCGACATGAATTTTATTTGCTATGTGGTGCTGTTCCCTTTTTATAGAATGATATTTTAGGTGTCCAATTTTACCACAAAAGGAACAGATTTTACTACTAGGGAGATCAACATAGACCTTTTTCTTTTTATCATTTTTAACATAACCTAGACCTTCTTTACTCTTTGGTTTAGCATTTAGAATCCATTTGGGAACTTCATTGATTTTCCCGTTTCCTTTTAAATTAAGTTGATCTTTTAGATATTTATTTTCTCTTTTACATGATTCTAATTTTAATTTCGTTTCTTGAAATTCCGTGCTAAACACATGAGTGGATATATCATTTTCATGCCATTTAAATCCTAGCAATTTGTTTTGATTCTTTTCAATGTTAAGAATGATGAATTTCTGCTTTATTTTCTCCAATTGCTCTTTTAAAATGATATTCTTATCTAACAAATCAAAAAATCTACTTTGCACATCGATCCTAAAAGTATTTAAGTATGAGATGTGATCTTTACTTAACTTAAGGTCTTTCTCAATTTGGAGACACTTAGCTGTTTTTTCTTCCAACTTCTCTTGTGTTTCCAAAAATAACTTAATTAATTTATCCTTACTTAAACTGAATAGATGTTTAGGAGAAGAATTAGAAGACATTACCTCTCTTTCCTTAGTCTCTTCATGAGATGCCATGAGACACAGATTTGCAGTTTCTTCCTCTACTGGAACTTCAGTTTCAGCTTCGCTTTTAGTGTCACCCCAAGCTGCGATCATTGCTTTACGAAAATCTGTTCTGAAGTTTCCCTTCTTTGGTATTCTCCCAGCTTCCCTTGTCTTCCCTTTGCCCTTCTCATTCTTCCATACAGGGTAATCCTTGATGAAGTGATCAATACTTCCACATTTGTGGCATTCAAAATTTGTCTTCATGTTAGCAGTTCCTCTTTCCTTATTATTTCTTTGGTTTCTATATCTGCTGTTCCTGAAGAATTTTTTGAATTTACGTGCCAACATAGCAGCTTCCTCTTCACCAGTTTCTGATTCTTCACTATCATCAGCTGCTAGAGCCAGTCCTTTGTTTCGGGAACTGTCCGCTGTTCCCAAATGCAGTTCGTGTGTCATGAGTGAACCAGCCAGCTCCTCCAAATTGAACTTGGTGAAATCTTTGGACTCCTGGATGGCTGTGACCTTAGCTCTCCAGCGCTCATCTTGTGGAAGACTTCTCAGTATTTTCCTGACTTGTTCATCAACGGGAATGATCTTACCAAGAGAGACAAGTTCGTTTGTAATGTTGGTGAACCTGGTAAACATCTCTTGGATTTTTTCCTTAGGTTCCATAACAAACCTTTCATATTTGGACATTAGGAGGTCAATCTTGGATCGCTTCACTTCACTGGTGTCTTCATGGGTAACTTCCAGCAGGTCCCAAATTTGGTCCAAGACCACAGTGAAGTAATTTGATAGCAAGAGCATTCATCTCCATCTTTTGAAAATCTTCCTTTTCATATTCAGTGATTGTCTTTGGAACAACTTCATTATTGGAGTTGATGGTCGTCACTTCAAAGTCTCCAATTTCAATAACTCTCCATACTTGATAATTTTCGGCCTTTATGAAGATTTCCATTCTATTTTTCCAGTAGGTATAGAATTTCCTATCGAACATGGGTGGCCTTTGCGTAGAGTACCCTTCTTCCATGCGTTTGTTCATCTTCAACATCTCTGTGGCAACAGGATACTGCTCTCAGGGTTTCCTGATTAACTGAGGAACAGAGCTCTGATACCAATTGTTGAAAAACACAGAGATGGTCGAATGCAACAAGAGGGGGGGTGAATTGTTGTGTATCAAGCTTTTCTACGTTTTTCTTCTAATTTGCGGAATTTTAACAAACAAAATAAAGCTTAAACTTAAAAGCAAAAGATAAAAAGGAGACAAAGATTTTACGTGGAAACCTTCTTGGCCTAATAAGAAGGAAAACCACGACCCCCCAGGATTTCAAAATTCTCACTATGTTTTAGGCAATCAATTACAATTACATAAAACAGTTTGCTTCACTTGAAGCTTCTCTACTCTAGGCCTAATTCTCTTTCTCTACTTTCTCCTTCTCTTTCTCTTCTTACGCTTCTCTTCTCTATTCCCTTAGACTTCTCATAAGTCTAATTACAACAAATCACTCAATAACCCTTACAAGGCCAATTCTCAAGAGATTAAAAAATTAAAATAATTACTTAAGAAAAATATAATAAATTAATTGGCATTTAAAAACAGAAAATATTTTTCTTAAATGATCTCCCTTTAATGGACACTCTTGGATGGATACACGGTTTGAGCAAAGTTCCTCCTATTTATAGTGGGAACATCCAGCAGTTACCTTAGACACACCTCCCACTATCCTCCACGTTCTCAAAACAAAAAGATAGTGGAATTGCCAATGAATAAATGTCCTGCTCTTATTTGCTCAAAGAGGAAAACAGTTTCCTTAAGCTAGAAATAGCATAGGAATTAAAAACACAAGATCCTAAAAAATAGGAGATCTTAATCTTAAAAAGAAAAAGTCTTAGGCTATTTTTAGATAATCTAAAAATAGTTTAGCCAATTAACTTACTAATTAATTTAAGCAACTAATTTAAGTTTTAACCGTTTACATCAACCAAAAACAGAATAACAAAATAACTGCAATTTTCCAGTCGATGTTTTTCTCCAGACCTGCTACGTAGGAACAGCGTACTGTCTCCAGCTTCAACTTCTGTTAGATTGTTCATTTTGGGAACAGTAGACTGTACATCTACTTTCAACATTATAACACTTATCTAACTTCTTGGATCTTTAAGACATGTACAACCTCCACGAATCAAGTCCTAGGCTTCATCAACGATTTCAACAAAATCGAATATTCACCTACAAAACAATCTCTAAATCATGTTTGTTTATTTAAAAGTGAAGTCATCATCAAAACCTTAAGATCCAACAACTTCCATGATATTTTTAATGAAATCTGAGAAAATTGCCATCATGCATCGTTGGAATGTGGCGGGCGCATTACAAAGACCAAATGGCATTCTGCGATATGCAAAGGTGCCATAAGGACAAGTGAATGTCGTCTTTTCCTGATCACTTGGATGGATGGGAATTTGAAAAAAAACCTGAGTATCCATCTAAGTAACAGAAAAAGGAATGCTTAGCCATTCTTTCCAACATCTGATCAATGAAAGGGAGAGGGAAATGGTCTTTTCGGGTGGCTTTATTCAGCTTACGATAGTCAATACACATTCGCCACCCTGTGACAGTTCTAGTGGAAATCAATGCTCCTTTGTCATTCTTTACAACGGTCATACCTCCCTTTTTGGGAACTACTTGAACAGGACTCACCCACTTGCTATCTGAAATGGGGAATATTATTCCTGCTTCAAGTATTTTAAGAACCTCTTTCTTGACTACCTCCTTCATATTAGGATTAAGCCTTCGTTGTGGTTCTATAGAAGAGGTATGATCATCTTCAAGAAAAATCTTATGAGTGCAGAATGAAGGATTAATACCCTTGATGTCATCAATAGTGTACCCAATAACACTCTTATACTTTTTCAGAACTGTGAGCAATCGCTTAATTTGAGTGCCATTAAGTTCAACATTGACAATAATAGGGTAAGTGTCATTATTCTCTAGAAAAACATACTTCAAAGAAGGGGGAAGGGGTTTTAATTCTACCTGAGGAGGCGTGGCACACTCCTTTCGTTCCTCAATGGTGGAAACCTTCCAAGGTGGGATGTCCTCAAACTTAGCTTTTGCAGCAACAAATGTAGGTGCAGCATCTAAAACTTGGACCATATCAATCACATCGGCCCTATCCTTCTCATAGTTGCCCTCAATAGCTGCATAAAGTGGATCAACAATGAAGGGTGTGGACTCCCTCTCTATAGTAGCATCAACTATTGCATCCACCCGATAAACAGTCTCCCCAATAGCTGGATGTGCCATGGATGAGGGGAGATGGAAATGCAGCTGTTCTCCCATAATCTCAAATGATAACTTCCCATTCTTCACATCAAAAATGGATGCCGTAGTCTTTAAAAAGTCGCGACCCAAAATCACCGGAATGCGGGCATCCTCTTCCATATCCATGATGACGAAGTCGCAGGGTACGAAGTAATTTCCAACCCTGACAGGGTAGTCCTCAAGAATAGCAACTGGGTATCTCACAGACCGATCAGCTAATTGTATAGACATTCGAGTGGCTTTCATCTCGCCATTGATCTTTTTGCATAATGTCAACGGCATCACACTCACACTAGCCCCTAAATCAGCAAGGGCTACGGCAGACACATCTTTCCCCAACTTCAGCGGGATAGTAAACTACCAGGATCAGCTTGTTTCTTAGGAATCTTGCATTCCAAAATAGCGCTACATTGCCCATTCAAAGTTTCCACCACACTCTCCGCTAGCTTGCGTTTGTTAGAAATGATGTCCTTGAGGAATTTAGCATAAGAGGGCATTTCCTTAATGGCTTCTAAGAAGGGGATGTTGATCTGTAGCTTGCTCAAAACTTGAAGCAATTTTCCATATTTATGCTCAAGCTTCGCTTGTGCCAATCTAGAAGGAAATGACACTGGTGGTGTGTAAGTTCGACCAGCAATTGTGGGCTTGTCTGAATTGACTAACTCATCCTTCTTTTCTTTAGAAACATCATCATTAGCTCCTGAATCTTGAACAACAATAGGTGAAGTCTTTACCTTAGGGGCTAGAACATGAGGTGTCCTACCGGTCCTCGTAGTTACTGCATTGAGTTGCTGATGGGGAGATGTGGTTGGGTTCTTTTCTGTGTTTCCCGGAAGTTGCCCCTTTTGCATAGACAAGTTGCTCAATTGTTGTGCCATCTGAGCCATCTGAGTATCGATCATTTTGTTGTGAGCCAAAATCTGATTAATGGAGGTGCTGAAGTGTTCATTTTGCTTGCTTTGGGTAGCCATGAAGTTCTCCATCAAGCTCTCAAGGTTGGACTTCGGTGGATGTTGTTGTTGAGGTGGGAAGGGAGGTCTTTGTTGAAAACCCAATGGTATGTTGTACGAGGATGAGGGATTCTGGGCATTGTTGTTTTTGTAGGAAAAATTCGGATGATCCCTCCATCTTGGGTTGAAGGTGTTGGAATAGGGGTTGTATTGTTGTCTGGCATTCTGATTTTGGATGGCTTTGACTTGTTCCAAAGCAGCAACCCCTTCGGCTTGAAGTTGGCAATCAACACTAAAATGCCCATTTAAGCCACAAGCACCACAGACTTTATTTACTGCAGCTACATCCATTTGCTCAACCTTCCTTGTCAAAGCTTGCACATTATTAGTCAAAGCAACAATAGCATCCACTTCATACCTGCCACCTCGCCTTGGAGTTGATTGTTCTCGCCAGTGGTAATTTGAGGCCATGTCATCAAGAATTTTCTTGGCCTGGGTCAGAGTTTTCATAATGAAGTTACCCCCAGCAGCAGCATCCACAGAAGTATGGATCTCATGGCTCAAAGCATTGTAGACTGTCTCAATAACCATCCAATCTGGTAATCCGTGATGTGGGCACCTTCTGATTAGACTTTTGAATCTCTCCCACGCATCATAGAGTGATTCCCCGTCTTTTTTCTTGAAAGTAGAGATTTCATTTCGGTACTTTGAAGTTTTTCCGGGTGGGTAGTATCGATGCAAGAATGCCTTTTTCAGAGCCTCCCAAGTAGCAATGGAGTTGGGTTCTTCCTCTTGAAGCCACTGCTTAGCTGCCCCCGCAAGAGAAAAAGGAAAAGCTATCAACATTAATTGATTAGAAGTGATGTTGTTGTACTTGTGTGTCATGCACTTGTCGATTAATAGATTATTGTGGTCGGTTGGGTTCTCATTCTCCATACCATGAAATTGGTCCTGAGCGATCCAATTGAAGAATGCTAACCGGATCTCATACTAGTTCGTGGAAATCTCTGGCCTCACAATGCTAGTAGTGACAATGCTAGCATCGGGAGTGATGTAATCCAGGAGGGGTTTCTCTGGTGTTTCAGCCATGGTTAAATCTTCCCTTCTCTTGTTTCTTTGCCTTCTTTGCCTAGAGTTGAGTCTTCTTGCAGTTGCTTCGATTTCAAGGTCAAAAGGTACTAGTTCGTGTCCCTGTCGTCTGGTTTGCATGCAACAAAAGAAACTAAAAGCAAAGGGTTAAATAGATAGGGGAGGGGGACATAACCGAAGCGAAATCAGAGAAAAAGAATCAATCTAAACTCAGAAAATAAACACTAAACTAATCCGTTGTTCCCCGGCAACGGCGCCAAAATTTGATAGATCGTTTATGTACTACCAAACAATTCCTAATATGCAACTAGTATAGCAGTAGTTAGGGTCGAATCTACAGGGAAGAATGTAGTAAATGATTATTTTTCGGCTACCAATTGATCCTAAGTAACGCAAAAAATTGGAGAATATATGTCTAAACTAACTAAATAACTAGAACACAAACAATTAAATTAGAAAGGTAAATCGATGATACTAAAACATCCAACGATAAACTTCCCCACTAGCATGATATGATGACAATGAGATCCTACTACCCTTACAACAATCATAACCGAGTTCAATAGGATGAATACACCATTAAAGATACTAATAACTCCTTTCGAAGACTATTAGCTTCACTACCATATTATCAAACCTATTTTCATGGAATCAAGTATAGTAATGACATTGAGCATAGTATTCTATAAGATCCAACAATCAAATCTATCTATTTTCATGAAGATTATCAAGCCCTTGATCTAAAAGGCAATTCATTCAACTCTAACTTTCGTTAGCGATTGAATGCATTGTTAACCACAATTCCAAAATTTATATTGAAATTATATGAGTTAACTAGCACAAGAAACCAAGCATGAACAAGGATTATGCATAACAAAAAGGGAATGGGATTCAATAAATCATCATCAAAATCATGGCTAGGGTTCCATCTAACCCTAGATTAAGAAACTACTCCCACATATCAAATGCAACAAAACAAGAAATAATTAAAGAAAACATGATTAAAAGTAATAACAAGGAAAAGATAAAGAAATAATACTTGAAGTTGAACACCAAAAGATGAACGCAAGTAGTCGAAAGTTACAAAGTTTTTTCTCCAAAAGTGAAGAGTTAATAATATCTAAAAACAGAGAAAAAATGTTGTCAAAAGGTACTAGTTCGTGTCCCTGTCGTCTGATTTGCATGCAACAAAAGAAACTAAAAGTAAAGGGTTAAATAGATAGGGGAGGGGGACATAAATGAAGCGAAATCAGAGAAAAAGAATCAATCTAAACTCAGCAAATAAACACTAAACTAATCCGTTGTTTCCCGGCAACGGCGCCAAAATTTGGTAGATCGTTTATGTACTACCAAAAATTCCTAATATGCAACTAGTATAGCTGTAGTTAGGGTCGAATCTACAGCGAACAATGCAGTAAATGATTAGTTTCCGGCTACCAATTGATCCTAAGTAACAGACAAAATTGGAGAATATATGTCTAAACTAACTAAATAACTAGAACACAAACAATTAAATTAGAAAGGTAAATCGATGATACTAAAACATCCAGAGATAAACTTCCCCACTAGCATGATATGATGACAATGAGATCCTACTACCCTTACAACAATCATAACCGAGTTCAATAGGATGAATACACCATTAAAGATACTAATAACTCCTTTCGAAGACTATTAGCTTCACTACCATATTATCAAACCTATTTTCATCGAATCAAGTATAGTAATGACATTGGGCATATTATTCTATAAGATCCAACAATCAAATCTATCTATTTTCATGAAGATTATCAAGCCCTTATTCTAAAAGGCAACTCATTCAACTCTGACTTTCGTTAGCGATTGACTGGATTGTTAACCACAATTCCAAAATTTCTATTGAAATTATATGAGTTAACTAGCATAAGAAACCAAGCATGAACAAGGATTATGCATAACAAAAAGAGAATGGCATTCAATAAATCATCATCAAAATCATGGCTAGGGTTCCATCTAACCCTAGATTAAGAAACTACTCCCACATATCAAATGCAACAAAAAAAGAATTAATTAAAGAAAACATGATTAAAAGTAATAACAAGGAAAAGATAAAGAAATAATACTTGAAGTTGAATACCAAAGGATGAACGAAAGTAGTCGAAAGTTACAAATTTTTTTCTCCAAAAGTGAAGAGTTAATAATATTTAAAAACAGAGAAAAAATGTTGTCAAAAGGTACTAGTTCGTGTCCCTGTCGTCTGGTTTGCATGCAACAAAAGAAACTAAAAGCAAAGAATAGGGGAGGGGGACATAACCGAAGCGAAATCAGAGAAAAAGAATCAATCTAAACTCAGAAAATAAACACTAAACTAATCCGTTGTTCCCCGGCAACGGCGCCAAAATTTGATAGCTTGTTTATGTACTACCAAACAATTCCTAATATGAAACTAGTATAGTAGCAGTTAGGGTCGAATCCACAGGGAACAATGTAGTAAATGATTATTTTCCGACTACCAATTGATCCTAAGTAACACAGAAAATTGGAGAATATATGTCTAAACTAACTAAATAACTAGAACACAAACAATTAAATTAGAAAGGTAAATCGATGATACTAAAACATCCAGGGATAAACTTCCCCACTAGCATGATATGATGATAATGAGATCTTACTACCCTTACAACAATCATAACCGAGTTCAATAGGACGAATACACCATTAAAGATACTAATAACTCCTTTCGAAGACTATTAGCTTCACTACCATATTATCAAACCTATTTTCATGGAATCAAGTATAGTAATGACATTGAGCATAGTATTCTATAAGATCCAACAATCAAATCTATCTATTTTCATGAAGATTATCAAGCCCTTGATCTAAAAGGCAATTCATTCAACTCTAACATTCGTTAGCGATTGAATGGATTGTTAACCACAATTCCAAAATTTCTATTGAAATTATATGAGTTACCTAGCAAAAGAAACCAAGCATGAACAAGGATTATGCATAACAAAAAGGGAATGGGATTCAATAAATCATCAACAAAATCATGGCTAGGGTACCCTAGATTAAGAAACCACTCACACATATCAAATGCAACAAAACAAGAATTAATTAAAGAAAACATGATTAAAAGTAATGACAAGGAAAAGATAAAGAAATAATACTTGAAGTTGAATACCAAAGGATGAACGAAAGTAGTCGAAAGTTATAAAGTTTTTTCTCCAAAAGTGAAGAGTTAATAATATCTAAAAACAGAGAAAAAATGTTGTCAAAAGGTACTAGTTCGTGTCCCTGTCGTCTGGTTTGCATGCAACAAAAGAAACTAAAAGCAAAGGGTTAAATAGAAAGGGAAGGGGGACATAACCTAAGCGAAATCAAAGAAAAAGAATCAATCTAAACTCAGAACATAAACACTAAACTAATCCGTTGTTCCCCGGCAACGACGCCAAAATTTGATAGGTCGTTTATGTACTACCAAACAATTCCTAATATGCAACTAGTATAGCAGCAGTTAGGGTCGAATCCACAGGGAACAATGTAGTAAATGAATATTTTTCAGCTACCAATTGATCCTAAGTAACACAAAAAATTGGAGAATATATGTCTAAACTAACTAAATAACTAGAACACAAACAATTAAATTAGAAAGATAAATCGATGATACTAAAACATCCAGGGATAAACTTCCCCACTAGCATGATATAATGACAATGAGATCCTACTACCCTTACAACAATCATAACCGAGTTCAATAGGACGAATACACCATTAAAGATACTAATAACTCCTTTCGAAGACTATTAGCTTCACTACCATATTATCAAACCTATTTTCATGGAATCAAGTATAGTAATGACATTGAGCATAGTATTCTATAAGATCCAAAAATCAAATCTATCTATTTTCATGAAGATTATCAAGCCCTTGATCTAAAAGGCAATTCATTCAACTCTAACTTTCGTTAGCGATTGAATGGATTGTTAACCACAATTCCAAAATTTATATTGAAATTATATGAGTTAACTAGCACAAGAAACCAAGCATGAACAAGGATTATGCATAACAAAAAGGGAATGGGATTCAATAAATCATCAGCAAAATCATGGCTAGGGTGCCATCTAACCGTAGATTAAGAAACTATTGCCACATATCAAATGCAACAAAACAAGAAATAATTAAAGAAAACATGATTAAAAGTAATAACAAGGAAAAGATAAAGAAATAATACTTGAAGTTGAATACCAAAGGATGAACGAAAGTAGTCGAAAATTAAAAAGTTTTTTCTCCAAAAGTGAATAGTTAATAATATCTAAAAAAAGAGAAAAAATGTTGTCAAAAGGTACTAGTTCGTGTCCCTGTCGTCTGGTTTGCATGCAACAAAAGAAACTAAAAGCAAAGCGTTAAATAAATAAGGGAGAGGGACATAACCGAAGCGAAATCAGAGAAAAAGAATCAATCTAAACTCAGCAAATAAACACTAAACTAATCCGTTGTTCCCCGGGAACGGCGCCAAAATTTGATAGATCGTTTATGTACTACCAAACAATACCTAATATGCAACTAGTATAGCTGTAGTTAGGGTCGAATCTACAGCGAACAATGCAGTAAATGATTATTTTCCAGCTACCAATTGATCCTAAGTAACACACAAAATTTGAGAATATATGTCTAAACTAACTAAATAACTAGAACACAAACAACTAAATTAGAAAGGTAAATCGATGATACTAAAACATCCAGGGATAAACTTCCCCACTAGCATGATATGATGACAATGTGATCCTACTACCCTTACAACAATCATAACCGAGTTCAATAGGACGAATACACCATTAAAGATACTAATAACTCCTTTCGAAGACTATTAGCTTCACTACCATATTATCAAACCTATTTTCATGGAATCAAGTATAGTAATGACATTGGGCATAGTATCTACAAGATCCAACAATCAAATCTATCTATTTTCATGAAGATTATCAAGCCCTTATTCTAAAAGGCAACTCATTCAACTCTAACTTTCGTTAGCGATTGACTGGATTGTTAACCACAATTCCAAAATTTCTATTGAAATTATATGAGTTAACTAGCATAAGAAACCAAGCATGAACAAGGATTATGCATAACAAAAAGGGAATGGGATTCAATAAATCATCATCAAAATCATGGCTAGGGTTCCATCTAACCCTAGATTAAGAAACTACTCCCACATATCAAATGCAACAAAACAAGAATTAATTAAAAAAAACATGATTAAAAGTAATAACAAGGAAAAGATAAAGAAATAATACTTGAAGTTGAATACCAAAGGATGAACGAAAGTAGTCGAAAGTTACAAAGTTTTTTCTCCAAAAGTGAAGAGTTAATAATGTCTAAAAACAGAGAAAAAATGTTGTCAAAAGGTACTAGTTCGTGTCCCTGTCGTTTAGTTTGCATGCAACAAAAGAAACTAAAAGCAAAGAGTTAAATAGATAGGGGAGGGGGACATAACCGAAGCAAAATCAGAGAAAAAGAATCAATCTAAACTCAAAAAATAAACAATAAACTAATCCGTTGTTCCCCAGCAACGGCGCCAAAATTTGATAGGTCGTTTATGTACTACCAAACAATTCCTAATATGCAACTAGTATAGCAGCAGTTAGGGTCGAATCCACAGGGAACAATGTAGTAAATAATTATTTTCTGGCTACCAATTGATCCTAAGTAATAAAAAAAATTGGAGAATATATATCTAAACTAACTAAATAACTAGAACACAAACAATTAAATTAGAAAGGTAAATCGATGATACTAAAACATCCAGGGATAAACTTCCCCACTAGTATGATATGATGATAATGAGATCCTACTACCCTTACAACAATCATAACCGAGTTCAATAGGACGAATACACCATTAAAGATACTAATAACTCCTTTCGAAGACTATTAGCTTCACTACCATATTATCAAACCTATTTTCAAGAAATCAAGTATTGTAATGACATTGGCATAGTATTCTATAAGATCCAACAATCAAATCTTTCTATTTCATGAAGATTATCTAGCCCTTGATCTAAAAGGCAATTCATTCAACTCTAACTTTCGTTAACAATTGAATGGATTTTTAACCACAATTCAAAAATTTCTATTGAAATTATATGAGTTACCTAGCATAAGAAACCAAGCATGAACAAGGATTATGCATAACAAAAAGGGAATGGGATTCAATAAATTATCATCAAAATCATGGCTAGGGTTCCATCT
>NC_080062.1:20128074-20168074 GCF_026212465.1 Amaranthus tricolor | reverse complement strand
TCCAATCCTTAAAAAGTACCTAATAAAATTTTTCTTTTCAAGTACCAAGAACACAACATAATTATCCAATACAAACGCAACATCATATTTAACTCTAAGAACATCATCCATAAAAAAGTTCACACATCATCCAATACAAACACAACATAAGAGCATCATCCAACACAAACCTAGAAGTTCACACAACTAAAGTTTCATAATTATCCAATATAAACACAAAATATGACAAAAGTTTCAAACGTGACTACTTTGGTCTACTACATCATTAACATAGCTTGATTGTTGTTGACCCCCTTGCAACATGTTTAACCCTTCATTGACCACAATTGGCAGTGAATGAAGTGGCAGCACTGTTAATTGAAGTTGGAATGGTTGTGGTGATTGTTGTAGTTGTTGGTTGAGTTGATTCGGGGGCTCTGTTTGTGGTTTGAGTTGTCGTAGGGGGTAATGATCTAGTTAGTGGAGTTATACTAGGATGCTTTTTTGGTCTTCCTCTTTTATCTGGTGCTGTACTAGTGGATGCCTCATTTGATTTTGGTGGGTTCTTGCAAGTTTTCTTGTAATGGCTAAGCCCTCCACAGTTCCCACACTTGTGTTGCTTGAAGTCCCTTTCAAAAAAACTCTTCTTCTTCTTCATTTCATCTCTACCCTCATCAAACTCGAGCTTTTGCTAGTTTCTTGTGGGTCTTCCAGGCATATTTCTAAAAGGTGGAGGAAGAGACTCATCTAATTAAGAAGTTGGCCAATGCCTGTGACCAGACATTCCATGGAATGTTGGAGCATAGGTTTTTAGATAAGTACTCACATAGTATGCTTCATGCACATAAGGGGCAAAATCCAATTTCCTTTTCACTATACATGCCAATGTATGCCTACGTGGAATTCCTGTAAGTCTCCATTTGTTAAAAAGACAAACTTTTTCTTCTAAGTTTACTAAATAACTATCATCACCATCGTCAACTTCAAACTCCATCACATTAACTGCAATGACTCTCATGCTATGAAACTTTTGAGCTTGATTTTCAATGACTTTTATCACAGAGGGCATTACTAAACCCTTGATTTGATTCAACCCTTCCCTCTTAGCTGCACACCTTTGCATAACATACCTTCTAATCCATTCTATTAGGGAAATGATTGGCTTTCCCCTTACCTCCCTTAAAATATTATTGAAAGACTCACATCAATTATTCAAAAGCATTCTGAACTTAAATCTCGTCGGGAAGTCATCTATAGACCAATGAAATGCTAAAATGGCGGCCAAGTAAGCTTATGCGTCAAGCGAAATGACCTTGATCTCATTCATTTGGTTACGAAAATAATGTTGTCGAAACACATTAATATAGTCAAAATATAGCAGTAGGAATGTTGGCTTAAAGTTGTAAGAATTAATGATTACCTGTGTTGAAGCTTTAGCTACATTCCAAAATAACAATCTAAACAGTTCCCCAAAGAAATTCTTTTTGAAGTTAGCCCATATGTGTCTGCAGCAATATCTTATCTCGGCTTGTGGAACCACATTATGAAAAGCCTCTAACAAACCCTAGCAAAATATATCAAACTCATAGAATTAAAAATGTAAAATATACCTAATCATTGTATAACAAAATAAAAGGTTAAAGGTAATACCTTTTGTCTATCTCTCATAAAGGTGACTGGATCACCTCTTTCTTGCACCCAACTAGTAGCACGAGCCACTGATTTGAGGTCATCTACTAGTAACTTGAGAAACCAAGTACATGTTTCCGCGTTTTCAGTCTCAACTACTGCCCAAGCCATAGAGAAACCCTCTAAGATGTGCACCATCCACACCTAAGATAGGTCTACATCCAATCATGAAACCCTCCTTTATTGGTTGTAAGCAAATGTACATCCTTTGAAATCTGGGAGGTGGGTTTTCAACTCCAATACATATAACCACAGCAGTGCGACCTGATGAATATTTCCTAATGGCTTCAGCATAGTCCCACACCTTGGCATATTCTTCATTGCCATCCCCAAAGATCATTCTCATTGCAATTCTCTTTGCGTTGTAGAACTTTTGGTACGTAACCTCACACTGAAGCTCCCTATTCACCGTCTTAATGAATTCCTTTAGATCCCAATTTGAATTTTCTCTCCATTACTCTAAGTACCTCTCTACCAAATACAATGCTGAGACCTTTTTATTTCGATGTTGATGGATGCAAATTGTGCACAACATTTAGACTCCTAATTTGCAATGTCTCTTAATCTCTTATTTTCACTGAATACACCTTAAAATTGCATTTGTTTTCACTACTACAAGTACATTTCACAAACTTTGTTTTCTTCTTTACAAATGAGCATCTATTAAAGCAATAAACCATAATCCTCTTACTACCATTATGTAAGTAGTAGTAATTGTACCCATTTTCTATAGCATGATGTCTAAGAGCCTTCCTAAATACCTTTTTATCAGGAAACTTAAGTTCGAAAGATAACGTAACATTGCCCCTAAAATCTATATTGGGGTTGAAAACAGGATATTTCCTTCTTCCTTCATTGTTTTCATCCAATTCCTCAAGTTCATCTTCAGATTCATTTTCTTCATCCTCATTGCACACATAAACATCTCTTGCTCTTTCCTCCCTAAACTCTATATCAAGTTCATCTTATACATCTTTACTACACACATCAACATCTAAATCAAAATCCACATTTTTCAGTGAATAAATCATCATCACATTCATCATCTTCATCAACTTACTAATAAGATGAATCATCACTATCATCTAAATCACTTGACTCACCTTGTACATCATTAATTGGAACTTGCTTTGGAGATGAAGAGGAAGGTGTTTTAGATCTAAGTGATGAAGAGGAAGGTGCATTGAATGAGAAAAATGCTTTTTTGGTGAGTTTTCAGGAAAGTTGGTCAACCTTGGATTCATGTTTTGATTCCCTACCACTTTTTATAGCCTTGCCCTTCAACAATGGACCCCCCCTCCCCCACTACTTGTCCCTCATTAACTTCTACCATGTTGTCTTTGGATTTTTCCCCCATATTATCCCCCCATGTACAATATACAAGTGGTACCATCCATCAATTTCAGGGGATTCTAAAAAGGAAAAGATATTTTTATCATTTTTAATTTCACTTCTCCCATCAAATAAATTGTACCCCCTTTTTTTATACCAAATCCTTACCACATCATCCAAACCACAATCATTCTTAATCAAATGTGCAATTTCAAAGCAACAAACTTCCTCTTTTAATGTCTTAATCCTAAAACCCTTCCAATGATACACAGTACTATTACATTTTGTCACAAAAAAATCCCCGAAGTAAATCCTAATCTTAATAGGTTTCATGAGGTCACACAACCTAAAACAAAGTAATTGAAAAAAAAATCAAAATCCAATCACAAATCCAACAAGAAGAATTAAAGCAAAAGTGTAAAATTCAACAAAATTATGCCAAATTTTCGAACAAACAAAATTAGAGCAAAGTTACTTACTTGAAGATTTTCGCAAAGGGAAGTGAGGGAAGATGAATAAGAAAAAAGTAAAGGAAGGAGAACTTTAAAATTGCAAACAAATGGCTGCTTGGGCGAAGAAGATGGGGCGTCTGTAATGGGGGTCTTCAAAACTTTCGTTAAATAAACCCAAAAAATTCAAACTCTAAATTTGACCATAAATTCAACCTAAAATTTCGAAAAATTTCAAACAAATTTCGTAAAATAAACCCAAAAAAGTTGAACTCTAAATTCGACCATAGATTCAAAAAATTCAAAATATTAACATGCACATTAGATATTCCAGAAATTCAAAAAATTCAAAAAAAAACTAACAAATTAGAAAGAAAAAAACCCAAAGAACACAAACAACCCAACACACAACATACATGCATGTATTTCAAATAATTCGAAAAAAAAACCCAAAAAAAAGCATAAGTACGATAACATACATGCGAAGATGAGCATTAAAGATGAACAATCTAGATCAGCACTAGAAAATCTACATCGTACATGTATTCCAAAAAAATAGCTTCAAATTAATATCACATTTGAATAAACGGAAAATGAAATTTGAATGAAGATGAAATCTACATTACACAATTTAGAATCAAAATTACCTTTTAACGTCAACTTTGACCGGGAAAAATGCTCCAAAAACGTCGCCGAAAAATGTTTGGGAAAGTCACCAGAAAAAATGAACACTTGAATATAAAAAAAAAAAGATTGAAGGTTGAAAAAATATGTAAGTAGTGTGTTGAAGAATATAGAATGAGGTTAGAATGAAGAAGAATTGAGAATGAGAGAAGAATTGAAAGTAAAGTGTTAGAAATGACGGTTGGGATCTTGGCTTGTATAAGCCAAGCTATGCGACAAAGAACTTTGTCGCCTAACATGCACATAAATTTTAAACGTTCAAAATTTAAACTGGGAAGGCCTATGCGACATAATAGGTGACAAAAACTTTTTCGTAGCATTTATAGAACTGTCTCTTTGCAAGTAGAAGGGCACAAAAAATTATGCTATAGGACAAAGTTTTTGTCACCTAATATGTTGCAAAGCATTAATTTGGCAGTTGAACTTTTCTTTTTCAATCAACTTTTTAGTGTGTTATCTTTTCAGTTCAGTACTTGTATAGTACGGGTACGTTAGGCGACAAAATATGCGACAATGTTTTTGTCGCATAAGGTTATTTATTGTGTTAATGATGTGTCTTAACCTTATCCGTGTATTTTGTAAGTAATTTGTATATTATTATTATTATTATTGTTATTATTATTATTATTATTATTATTATTATTATTATTATTATTATTATTATTATTATTATTATTATTATTATTATTATTATTATTATTTTGAAGAAATGATTTTTTTATTACCCAATCATAAAAACGGGATACAAGGAACAAAGACCCCTAGGTTTCCAGCTTATCTCCCCACGTTTGCATCAGTATGAACATAGAGCCCACCTTCTAGGAAGGGTTTCAAAGTGTAACTATTCATGGGCAAGGGAGGTGCGTGGGAAACCTCAAAAAGCTATACATAGAGGCGAAGCAAATAAACTGAGCTATCTATGTCAGGGGGACATTTCCACCTTGACAAGACCAAAACCAAAGAGTCAATAAAAAAAAAGGTATGGCCTATACACACCTTAACCTAAGATATAGTGGTCAAGGCCCGAGGCAACAACTATCATAGAGGAAGATTCAGACTTAAGAACTGAAGACAAATCCTAGAATACATGAAAACATCAAAATGGAGACAAAAGCTTTAGGAGAGCTTCACGCTGAATCAGATCTCAAGGACGCTAGGAACTTGAATTTGGTCTCTGAGGTGTTTATGACGTTGTCCACTACCAGTTTCAACATTGGTAATTTTTGGCTCCACACGGCTTCATTTCTTGTGCTCCACGTTGCATAGATCAGGTTGCAAAGAATGGCCTCAAACTGTTTTCTTTTGTGGCCCCCCATTTGGATCCTCTTGAGGTATTTTCCAGAGTCTCTATTTTGTTGTTGGTCTCATACCACTCCTTTAGATAAGCTACACATTCTTCACTAAAGCAGCATTGGAAGAAGATATGGTTCAATGTTTCACTCTCCAAATCGCAGATCGGGCATGTGTCAGAATCGACAACCCCAGTAAGCTTTAAGCGATTTTTTTTTTCAGTCGGTTGTTGAAAGCTAACCAGGCTATGAATCTACTTCGGGGGATGGTTAAACTGTTCCAAACAAAGTGGTTCCACCCGACTCTATTACCTCCTCCCCTGATGTCGTTGTAAACTTTGGTGATAGAGTATGTCGATGTCTTCATCATCTCAAAAGCTTCTCCTTGACCTTGCATAACTTATTATTATTATTATTATTATTATTATTATTATTATTATTATTATTATTATTATTATTATTATTATTATTATTATTATTATTATTATTTATTATTATTATTATTATTATTATTATTATCATTATTACATGTTATTATCATTATTGCTTATTACTATTATATTTATTATTATTATTATCATTATTATTATTATTATTATTATTATTATTATTATTATTATTATTATTATTATTATTATTATTATTATTATTATTATTATTATTATTATTATTATTATTATTATTATTATTATTATTATTATTATTATGATATTCTTATCATTATTATTAGTATTATTATTATTAGGAACAAGTGTCAAAAATTACCTAATAAAAAATTTTCTGCTAAAAAGTACCTAAAAAATTTTTTTCTTTTCAAAAGAGTACCAAGTTACGGTTAGTGTTAAGTTGACCATTTATTATAGCGTTGAATGTTTTATAATGTGGTTTTCATTTGCTTTTTCCTTTCGAAAAGACCCAATTCCATTTCCTTATTCAAAATATTTTCTTTCTCCTATAATTCCCCATCTTCTTCCTCACTCACTGTTTCAAAGACCTCTATTACTGACGCAGCCATTTGTTTGCAATTTTAAAGTTCTTCTTCCTTTACTATTTCCTTACTCATCTTCACTCACTTCCCTCTGCGAAAATCTTCAAGTAAGTAACTTTGCCCTAATTTTTTTTGTTCGAAAATTTGGAATAATTTTTTGGAATTTTACACTTTTGTTTTAATTCTTTTTGTTGGATTTTGTGATTGGATTTTGAAACCTATTAAGATTAAGATTTACTTTGGGGGTTTTTTTGTGACAAAATGTAATAGTACTGTGTATCATTGGAAGGGTTTTAGGATTAAGACATTAAAAGAGGAAGTTTGTTACTTTGAAATTGCACATTTGATTAAGAATGATTGTGGTTTGGATGATGTGGGAATGATTTGGTAGAAAAAAAAGGGGGTACAATTTATTTGATGGGAGAAGTGAAATTAAAGATGATAAAAATATCTCTTCCTTTATAGAATCCCCTGAAATTGATGGATGGTACCACTTGTATATTGTACGTGGAGGGGATAATATGAGGGAAAAATCCAAAGACAATGTGGTAGAAGTTAATGAGAGACAAGTGGTAGGGACAAGTAGGGGGGTCCACAGTTGAGGGGAAAGGCTATAAAAAGTGGTAGGGAATCAAAACATAAATCCAAAGCTGACCAACTTTCCTCAAAACTCACCAAAAAAGCATCTACCTCATTCAAAGCACCTTCCTCTTCATCACTTAGATTTAAAAAAACTTCCGCTTCATCTCCAAAGAAAATTCCAATTAATGATGTACAAGGTGAGTTAAGTGATTTAGATGATAGTGATGATTCATCTTATGAGTTAGTTGATGAAGATGATGAATGTGATAATGATTTATTCACTGAAAATGTGGATTTTGATTTAGATGTTCATGTATGTAGTAAAGATGTACAAGATGAACTTGATACAGAGTTTAGGGAGGAAAGAGCAAGAGATGATTATGTGTGCAATGAGGATGAAGAAATGAATCCGAAGATGAACTTGAGGAATTGGATGAAAATAATGAAGGAAGAAGGAAATATCCTGTTTTCAACCCTATTATAGATTTTAAAGACAATGTTACCTTATCTTTTGGACTTAAGTTTCATAATAACAAGGTATTTAGGAAGGCTCTTAGATATCATGCTATAGAAAATGGGTACAATTACTACTACTTACATAATGGTAGTAAGAGAATTATGGTTTATTGCTTTAATAGATGCTCATGTGTAAAGAAGAAAACAAAGTTTGTGAAATGTAGTTGTAGTAGTGAAAACAAATGCAATTTTAAGATGTATGCAGTGAAAATAAGAGATTAAGAGACATTCCAAATTAGGAGTCTGAATGCTGTGCACAATTTGTAGCCATCAACATAGAAATAACAAGGTCTCAGCATTGCATTTGGCAGAGAGGTACTTAGAGTAATGGAGAGAAAATTCAAATTGGGACTTAAAGGAATTCATTAAGAGGGTGAATAGGGAGCTTCAGTGTGAGGTTACCTACCAAAAGTTCTACAACGCAAAGAGAATTGCAATGAGAATGATCTTTGGGGATGGCAATGAAGAATATGCTAAGGCGTGGGATTATGCTGAAGCCATTAGGAAATATTCATCAGGTAGCACTGCTGTGGTTATATGTATTGGAGTTGAAAACCCACCTCTCAGATTTCAAAGGATGTACACTTGCTTACAACTGGTAAAGGAGGGTTTCATGGCTGGATGTAGACCTATCTTAGGTGTGGATGGTGCACATCTTAGAGGACCATACACTGGAATTTTATTGATAGCAGTGGGAAGGGATGACAATAAAAATATTTTCGCTGTGGCTTGGGCGGTAGTTGAGACTGAAAACGAGGAAACATGGACTTGGTTTCTCAAGTTACTAGTAGATGACCTCAAATCAGTGGCTCATGCTCAGTGGAATTTTAAATAATTGTTTTTAGTCTTTCAATAATGTTTTGAGGGAGGTAAGGGGAAAGCCAATCATTTCCCTAATGAAATGGATTAGAAGGTATATTATGCAAAGGTGTGCAGCTAAGAGGGAAGGGTTGAATGAAATTAAGGGTGTAGTAATGCCCTCTGTGATGAAAGTCATTGAAAATCAAGCTCAAAAGGTTCATAGCATGAGAGTCATTGCAGTTAATGTGATGGAGTTTTAAGTTTTTGATGGTGATGACAGTTACATAGCAAACTTAAAAGATAAAAATTGTCTTTATAACAAATGGAGACTTAGAGGAATTCCATGTAGGCATGCATTGGCATGTATAGTGAAAAGAAAATTGGATTTTTCCCCTTATGTGCATAAAGCATACTATGTGGGTACTAATGCAAAAACCTATTGTTCAACATTCCATGGAATGCCTAGTCACAAGCATTGGCCAATTTCTCAATTGGATAAGCCTCTTTCTCCACCTTTTAGAAATATGCAAAGAAGACCCACAAAAACAAGCAAAGGCCCGAGTTTGATGAGGGTAGAGATGGAAAGAAGAAGAAGAATTTTGTTGAAAGGGACTTTAAGCAAAACAAGTGTGGGAACTGTTGAGCGCTTGGCCATTACAAGAAGACTTGCAAGAACCCACCGAAATAAAATGAGGCATCCACGAGTGCAGCACCAGTTAAAAGAGGAAGAACAAAAAAGCATCCTAGTATAACTCCACCAACTTCATCATTACCCCTACAGCAACTCAAACCACAACCAAAGCCCCTGAATCAGCTCAATCAGCAACTACAACAACCACCACAGCCATTCCAACTCCAACTAACAGTGTTGCCACTTCATTCACTACCAATTGTGGTCAACGAAGGGTTAAACATGTTGTAAGGGGGAAAATGCCGGACAAGTCTACACCAACACAAGGGAGTCATTAACAATCAAGATATGTTAATGATGTAGTAGACCAAAGTAGTCAAGTTTGAAACTTTTGTCATATTTTGTGTTTGTATTGGATAATTATGAAACTTTAGTTGTGTGAACATATCTAGGTTTGTGTTGGATGATGCTCATATGTTGTGTTTGTATTGGATGATATGTGAACTTTTTCATGGATGATGTTCTTAGAGTTATATATGATGTTGTGTTTGTATTGGATAATTATATTGTGTTCTTGATACTCTTTTAAACAGAAAAATTTTTGTTAGGTACTTTTTAAAGATTGGCAAAAAAGATAACGGAAAACATAACCTCAGCCGTTACTTGGTATTATTTTGAAAAGAAAATTTTTTGTTAGGTATTTTTGAAAAATATTTTTTATTAGGTACTTTTTTGAAAAAAAAAATTTATTAGGTACTTTTTGACACTTTTTCCTTATTATTATTATTATTATTATTATTATTATTATTATTATTATTATTATTATTATTATTATTATTATTATTATTATTATTCGTGTTGTTACGCATGGTTATTATTATTATTTAAAATAATTGTAAAAGAAATTATTATTTGAGAGTAATATAGGAATTTGAAATACTAATGAAAAAAAAAAGAACAAACAATAAAAATACTTAAAGTCAAATACAATAAAATAAAACAATACATTAATTTATACTGATAATAGTTTATATCCTCTTCACCCTCATCACTAAAAATATTCAGCATCATCGTTTTGCTCATCACCAGACAATATTAGATCAACATCAGCATCTTCTTCGAGAATTGTTGTCGACGGTTCTGGTTCATCATAGCACTCAATAAACTATCCAGAAGGATCGCGGAGCGATGTCTCAACATTGTCTTCATGAGAGACTTGAAATTGTATGCGTCGTTCCTCTTGGAATGCGCTATCATCTACGTCATTGGGTATAGCAACACTAACTTGATATTTCTTTGGCCTGACTTTGCACACAGCTCGCAAAAAAGATAACTGGAAACTTAACCCCAGCTGTTACATGGTACTCTTTTGAAAAGAAAATTTTTTATTAGGTTTTGGAAAAAAGCTTTTTATTAAGTACTTTTTTGAAAAAAAAAATTAATTAGGTACTTTTTGACACTTTTTTCTTATTTGTATTCCAATTTTTGGGTTATTTTCTAAAATATCCACATGCATTTTTTTTCGAATTTCTGGGTTTTTTTTCTGGAATATCTACATGTATTTTTATTTGAATTTTTGGGTTATTTTTTCGAATTTTTTAATTTTCAACATGAATTAGGGTTTAGGGTTTTGAAGTGTAATTGGTTATTTTTTTAAATATGTATGTTAGTTTTTTGGGTTTTTTTTGTGAAATAATGTTAGTTAATTAATTTTGAATGTGTTGGTTATTTTTTGTTAAACATGCATTAGTTTTTTTTTTTTTGTTATGTAATGTTACTTGGTTAATTTTTGTTAATTAATGCATGTTAGTTTTTTGGGTTTTTTTTGGTTAAATATTGTTAATTAATTTTTGATGTGTTGGCAATTTTTTGTTAATAAATGCATGACAGTTTATTTGTTTTTTTTTTTGTTAGATAATGTTACTTGATTAATTTTTGAAGTGTTAGTTATTTTTGATTAAATAATGCATGACAAATGTTTTTGGTTTTTTTTTTTGTTAAGTAATGCTACTCGGTTGATTTTTGATTTGTTGGATATTGTTGTTAAATAATACTACTGGTTAAATAATATTCTAATAAATAAAACAAGTTAGTTTTTTGTGTTTTTGTTGTTAAATAATACACGTTAATTCTGAATTGTTGCTTATTTTGTATGCATGTTAGTTTAGGTTAAGTAGGAATGTATGTTAATTTATGTTAAATATAAATGCATGTTAATTCTGAAATTAAGTTTTTATTACTTTGTATGGTGTAAATTTCATATAGACAACATGGCAAATATCCCAAACAACCAAATTAATGACCCAGCAAACTTCTTTGATTTTTTTGGGTTTGACTTGAACAATGTTTCACTTAGTGACTATGGTTATCAACAACCTAGTTACTATGGCAACTATGGTTATCAACAACCTAGTTACTATGGCAACTTTAACCCCCCCATCATACCAACAACCATACGTACAATCCTTCGCAAGTCTCTAAAATCAACACACTAATCTTTCCCTAGATACTCCAAAAACTACACCCTAGGGAGGGGATTATCAAAATTTTAAACCATATCCCTATTAGTATGGTTATGACCCCTCCCAAATGAACTATCTTAGGGCATCTTCTCAGTTGCCTGTCCATTTGCCCTTCCACATGATATGGATCCAGTGATGACTGCCTTAATGGATCCAGTTACTCCTACTCAACAACCTCAATATTTTGTTGAGGAAGTTGACGATGATAGAGGGGATGACGATGAAGTAGAAGAGCACACTCTCGGCGGGTCGGATCCTCATTGTCCGCTTGACGAACCTCGCCAAGTGCCTACTCAAACGCCCCAACACGCTTCTTGGGATATCCTTGGGGACTGTAGGCCATTACTACCATGGCTTCCGCAAAAAAAGCAGTAAGTTAACTTTATTAACGAAAATGAATTTGTTAAAAAAATCGAATTTACATATTAATCGTAGTTTTTTTAGATTTGATGCTTCAGCGGAGTCAAACACTAAAAGAGGCGTCTCTTCCGAAATTGGAAAGACGTTTAAGCTGTCTCTAGACCTTAGGGGCACTTCTTGGAAAAAGGTGCCAGAGTCAGTTAAAAAATTTTACTGGGACGAATTTAAGGTATATGTTGATTACATTCAATCAATTCAAATGGAGCTAGATATAATACGTAAAGTTAATTATATTTTTTTTGTAGTTTAATATAAAATTAGAATTGCTACAAGTGGCATCCTAGCATTGACAAGGATGTCTACAAAGCATGGTACACTTGATGCTCTCTTCGGTACCAAGACACAATGAACAAACTTAGAACCAAAGAGAGAGAGCTTTCGTCCCAACGTGAAAGGGAACGAGCCAAGAGGGAGGGTCAGGGCTTAGAGATAGAGGAACGCCTTGAAAAGTTACTCTGATACGCAGGAGTTTAAGGCCAAAAGCTCTCGCCAAAAGAGTAACAGGCGCAACGAGGACTCCAGTGCACCACCTTTGCCTACCTATCGTGGAGGCCCGTATTCTACTGTGCGATTGCGCGAAAATATGGTAAGTTAATATTTCATTAATAATTACTTAAATTTTTTACATTTATAATTGTTATATTAACTAATATTTTTTATTTTTAAAGGCCGAGGAATCGGGCAACGTAGAGCCTACTCCTAATATATATATATATATATATATATATATATATATATATATATATATATATATATATATATATATATATATATATATATATATATATATATATATATATATATATATATATATATATATATATATATATATATATATATATATATATATATATATATATATATCAGCAACATAATAGACGATAAAAAAAATTTATGTGAGAAAGATTTAGGTGATAAAGTATTTTGTTGTTTATTTTGTCGCCTAATGTCTTTTGTGTTAAAATGAGCGACAAAAATACTTCGTTGCATTTCGGTTTTCTATTTGCTGGGAACATTATTCAGAAAGAATTGCTTCTTTATTCTATTAAATTGTGAACCATTTAATACATTATAGCATAGGTATAATAATAAATAAGGCTGGTATCAGAATATCTTTGCTATTGTGTGATACTCCTGCTAGGTGTTTGGGATCATCCACATTATAAGCTTCAAACCCTAAAAAAATTAATAAAAAAAGTATATTAATATTAATTACTTGAAAATTATATCCTAAACTGCAACTGAAATGGAAATGAACAACGATAATTAATATTGAGAACAGATAAATTTATTTGTTGAGATCGATCATATATCTTGTTTTTGAGTAAAAATCATATATATCATTCTTGATAATTTAAAAGTAAAAAGATAATATTGAACTCATTTTAATATGTATTTGAAATCAAATCTCCATACTTTACATATTTTTTTATTCGTTTCAGAATAATCATATGGACTAAAAGCACATATTATAATGATTTAGTGTTAGTTGTGTTATTAATTTAAACTTACTGTCGATAATCGATTTGAATGACTCCAGCAATGGGGTCAGCAATTGTAGAAAACGCTTCTTTAGAAAGATCAATAGTGCCTCCACAGTTAGGGCATTGATCAACAATTTTAACAGTTACACTTGTTCCTGGTTTGCATGGATGTGGATATGGATTAGTAGGACCAGTGCATGTAACCGTAAACATTTTTCCACATATTTTACCACCATCCCATAATTGATCACCAGCAGCAGCTATCATAGTCCCTTCTGGAGTACTTTGGTAACATGCCGATGCTAGTTTTTTACACACACCAACAATAAGATAAAAAGGCGTTAATATTAATTAAATAATTAGTGAGATATTGTTGGTAAAACTTTACAAATGAATAATTAAATACTTACGAATATATGTTGTGTAAAAGGTAGCGGTTCCTGGAATTGCAAAGGATATTGTAAGTAGAGTAGAAATTGTAGCAATAAAAAGAATTAGAATTGTCATCTTCATTAGTATTAGAACAAAGCCTTGTACTAAACTTAGTTTTTCTTGTATGTGTATGAAGGAAGTGATGCACAATATACAACATAAAACACCTCTTTAAATAAGAGGGGTACATTCAAATATTTGAGTATCAAAATAGGAAAAAAAATTAAATTCTTAGACAAGTATGGTAATTTTAATAATTTTTGTTTTATTATGAGATAATAATAATGAGAAAAAAAAAATTGATTTCATGTTTATGGAAATTTTTGTAATACAATAATGTTTTAATTATGAGTAATCATATTAGTTATTTATTATTTGTCTCATTAATGATTTGTTATCACTAAAAGCTTAGAATACAATTTTTTATACATGGAAATTTTAATAATACAATTAATAATCATACTATTTGTTTCCTTTTTCAATAAATGAATAATTGATTATTTGTCATTACCAAACATTGTAATACAATGCACAAACAAAAGTTTTCTTAAAAAATTCTAGGAAAAAATATCATTTAAAAACTCATTTGAACAACTCACTTAGAAATCCTTTGATAAATAAATAAAAAATAATGGGTATTATATATTTTTTGAGATGAGCATACTACTTTTAATTATATCTTCAGCTGCCAAATTAAAAAAATAAGTGCTACTTTTTATGTTCTTTTTTTGAAAGATAGACTAAAGAGATTGCTATTTTGAACGAAATGATAAGGTTAAAAGTGTTGTGAAGTTGTATACAAAAGAGATGATTCCAAGTGATCGAATGATCAAAGTACCTTACAATAATTTTTCACAAGAAATATTAGCAATTATCATGATGTAAATCATAAGATTTAGTATTAATGACTTAAATAGTGTTTGAAACTAAGGTCTTCTCATAATGGTCAAAGAGATTGTTTTAGAGGATTCGAATAAGATAAACGTTATTATTTTGGCTAATATATATTTGGTTTGAGGAGATCATACTAAGAAGATTCAAAATTTTAAGGGGTAAATATTAAAGTAGATGGATGGACGTATTTGTAATGAATACAAAACAAAAGGGACTTGAAGTGATAGGTATTGAAGATATGTGAGATTATTTTAATGTTATTTTTATTAGAATATATTAGAATAATATCTTTTGATTACTAGAATATTTTGTATAATCTCTATGATTGTGTAGCATATTAGAAAAATATTTAGTTTCCTAAAGCATGATTTGTAATCTTGTATATATTCACATTTCTTCTAATGAGAATGCAACCAAATCATTCTAACATGGTATCATTAGCCTAGGTTTTTGATCCCTCACATTTCTTCCTCCCTTGCCGCCACCCAACCACCTTCTAAGGGTGTCGTCGCCTCTTTCTCCACCTCTCCTTGTTGTTCTCTTCATGGCCTCTTCCACAAAAATTCATCCCGCTCAAGATTCGACCCTTCTTACAACAAGCAAAGCTACTTTTTTCGAGAATTCCGCTCATTCTAACCATCGTGGCCCTCCCTACCACCGTGGTGGCCACTGTCACCCTCGTCGTGGTGGCCGGACCCATCGTGGCAGCCACCCTAGCTCCGTCAATGCTGCTGGTCAGTGGCAGCACCATTCCAGGCCATATTCCTCTTTTTCTTTTCGGCCCAACAGATTACCCACTGGCCCACCCTCCTTTCCTCCTTACTCACCTACTGAATGGCCTTCTTAGGCCGGCTCTCATTGGGCCCAGCCTGCTCCCTCTTTTCCCACTGCACCTTGGGCTCCTCCTACATCAAGCAATGGACCCCCGACCTCCAGAAAGCTATCACACCGGGACTAATGCTTCTATGAATTATATTCCTACGAACATTGATCATGCCATGAACACTCTTTCTTTGTCTACTCCGGATGAGCAATTTTATATGGATACCGGTGCCACATCCCACATGACTCGTTCTCAAGGTACTTTATTTCCGTATTTTCCTTCAAAGCATCAATTCAATAATGCTATTGTTGTTGGTAATGGTAATTTGATTCCAGTTCTTGGTCACGGGCATATTTCTTTTCCTTCTTCCAAAAAATCCCTTACCCTTAAAAATGTCTTACATGCACCTAAAGTTATTAAAAACCTTATTTTCGTTCGTAAATTCACTCATGATAATATGGTTTCCATCGAATTCGATCCTTTTGGCTTTTCTGTGAAGGATTTAGTCACGGGGAGCATCGTCCTAAGATCTAATAGCACGGGTGATCTTTATCCTTTCCCATCCGCACATGGAGCTACTTCTTCATCTTCCCCATCATCGGCTTTTTTCCGTTTTTTCTTCTAGTCTTTGGCATTCCCGTTTAGGACATCCGGGCAATGCGGTTTTAAATTCCTTGTATTCTTCTCGTTCAATTCAATGTAATAAAATTTCTCCTTTTGTTTGGCATTCTTGTCCTTTAGGAAAACATATTCAATTACCTTTTGCTAATTCTATGTCTATGAGTTCTAAACCTTTCGATATTGTTCATAGTGATTTATGGACATCTCCTATTTCTAGTCCTTCAGGATATAAATATTATGTTCTTTTTCTTGATAATTATACTAATTTTTTGTGGACGTTTCCTTTAGTTCACAAATCGCAAGTTTATGATGTGTTTGTAAATTTCAATACTTTTGTTAATACTCAATTTGAGCTTAATATCAAATCTTTCCAATGTGATAACAGGGGTGAATTTGACAATAATATGTTTCATCAATTTTGTACTAGTTGGGGTATTACTCTTCGTTTTTCTTGTCCTTACACATCTTCTCAAAATGGCAAATCCGAGCGCAAAATCCGCTCCATCAATAACATCATTCGTATTCTTTTATGTCATGCTTCCCTTCCTCCGTCTTTTTGGCCTCACGCCTTAAACACGGCTACTTATCTCCTTAATATTCTTCCCTCTAAACTTCTTGGTAATTTCACTCCCACTCATTTTCTTTATCATAAGTCTCCTACATATACTCATCTACGGGTTTTTGGGTGTTTATGTTTCCTTCTCTTTCCCTCCACTACTATTCACAAACTTCATCCACGTTCCACTCCATGTGTCTTTTTAGGATACTCGTCCTCTCATCAAGGTTACAAGTGCTATGATCTCTCATCCCGTAAAATCATTATATCTCGACATGTTCTATTCGACGAGGCCACCTTTCTTTTTTCTCAATCTTCTTCCCCGTCTCCCCAAAACTACCAATTTTTAGATGATAATCACCCACTTCATTTCCTCAAAACATCCTCTACTGGGCCTGCTCATACGCCCAACCCAACTCCTCACCCTTCCCCTATTCAGTTTTCACAACTTAGCCCACCAACTTCCCGTCCCCTGCCTATTCTACCTTCTGGGCCCAATTTCTCACCTAGCCCAATACCTGCTCCCCCCTCCCTCTGCCAGCCTCTCCTTGCTTCCGGCCCAACAGTTTCCTCCAGCCCATCAGACTACATTCCACCCCCATCTCCTCCTGGGCCTACTGATCCTTTAAGCCCATCAGCTTTCTCTCCCTCCACCTCTGGGCCTGCTACCATTTCCGGCCCAGCTGCTATCCCAACACCTACTAGGCCTGCCTCACGCAGCCCAGCCCATTCCCACGCTTCATCATCACCACCCGGCATGGTTACGCGTAGTCAGCATGGTATTTTTAAACCCAATCCCAAATACTACTCCCAAGCTTTATATGTGACCCGAACTGGAAGCTAGCTATGAAAGAGGAATTTGATGCCTTAATTGAAAATCATACTTGGGAATTGGTACCTCGTCCTCCTAATGCTAATATCATTCGGTCTTTATGGGTGTTTCGTGTCAAGACCAAGTCCGATGGTTCTTTTGAGCGCTATAAAGCGCGTCTTGTTGGTGATGGTAAATCTCAAAGGGAAGGCATTGACTGTGATGAAACTTTTAGTCCAATTGTGAAACCTGCTTCTATTCGCATTGTTTTAAGTATTGCTCTTTCCAGGTCTTGGTCTATTCATCAACTAGATGTTAAGAATGCTTTTTTGCATGGTCACTTTACTGAGATTGTTTACATGCATCAGCCTCTGGGTTTTCGTGATCCTACTCGTCCTGATCATGTTTGTCTGCTTCGTAAGTCTCTTTATGGTCTCAAACAGGCTCCTCGAGCTTGGTACCACCGGTTTGCCACTTTTGCGACTACTATTGGATTTTCTAACAGCATTTCTGATAATTCTCTTTTTGTTTATTGTCATGGTTCTGATATTGCTTATCTGTTATTATATGTGGACGATATTATTCTTACGGCTTCTTCTGATTCACTCCGTGAGTCTATTATGTCCAAATTTAGCTCTGAGTTTGCCATGAAGGATTTGGGTCCTCTTAATTATTTTTTGGGTATTGCTGTTAATCGTACTTCCACGGGCCTCTTTCTATCTCAACAACGGTATGCATCTGAACTTCTTGAAAAGGCTGGCATGTCTCAATGTAACCCTGTTGCTACCTCCGGCAAACTTTGTGCTAATGCTGGTTCTCCTTGTGATGATCCTACCTTGTATCGTAGCCTAGCTGGTGATTTGCAGTATCTTACATTCACCCGCCCAGATATTTCATATGTTGTTCAGCAGGTTTGCCTCTATATGCATGATCCTAGAATTGAACATATGGCTGCTATTCATCGCATTCTTCGCTATGTCAAAGGTACTATTCACTATGGTCTGCAGTTGTATCGTTCTAATCTTTTGACTCTTTTGTCCTATACCGATGCTGATTGGGGTGGTTGTCCTGATACTCGCCGCTCCACTTCTGGGTACTGTGTTTTTCTGGGTGATAATTTAATTTCATGGTCCGCTAAACGCCAACCTACTGTTTCCAACTCTAGTGCTGAGGCTGAATATCGTGGTGTTGCTAATGTTGTTTCTGAAACTTGTTGGATTCGCAATTTACTTCTTGAACTTCAATGTCCTATTAATACAGCTACTCTTGTCTATTGTGACAATGTTAGTGCCGTCTATTTGGCTGGTAATCCCGTACATCACCAGCGCACTAAGCATATTGAGATCGACATTCACTTTGTTCGTGAAAAAGTTAAACGTGGTGATGTTCGGGTGCTTCATGTTCCAACCCGTTATCAGATTGCTGACATTTTCACCAAAGGTCTTCCTCAAGTATTATTTGATGATTTTCGTTCCAGTCTCAGCGTCTCTAAACCTTCCGATTCGACTGCGGGGTGTATTAGAATATATTAGAATAATATCTTTTGATTACTAGAATATTTTGTATAATCTCCATGATTGTGTAACATATTAGAAAAATATTTAGTTTCCTAAAGTATGATTTGTAATCTTGTATATATTCACATTTCTTCTAATGAGAATGCAACCAAATCATTCTAACAATTTTGTCACGTGGAAAGATGACGAAACCTAATTAGAAGATAAATTGTGAAAAATTATCTATGCTAGGGTAAATGTGGAAAACTATTCTGGTACTAGAAATAAGAAGTATTTTGTTAGAAGGATCAGATAAGAAGTATTTAAAAATTAAAAGGATAAGAAGGATTTGTTAGAAATGTTCAATAATCAAGTGAATATTTTGTAAAATGTTTGACGTAATTAAGTGAGTATACAACGAGACGTTAATTTAGTTTACATTGAGTAACGATTATGTTTTACTAGAGACCAATAAATTTCATAAGACTACTATTTGATAATTGTCCGAGCTTAATGTCACTAATCCTATTGGGTCATACTGTATCAATGTGTGAGACCATTTTGTGTGTTTGAATCTACATTAGTCTAGATTCATGTGACTAATCTAGTAAGACTAGATATTGATCATAATCCTTAATTTTATAATGGTTATATTAATTTGTTGTTAAATAGTAGTATAACTCCTACATTCATTGTGGCTAATTATATGGTAGGATTAATGAAGTTATTAAACTTAATTTTGTAACCTAAGGTAGAAAAGATGAATAGTCATATTTGTTTTAAATCTATACTAATAGATGATATAAGGAGATCATATATTCAACGTGAAAGGAGTTTTACGTAGAAGGAATATTACATGAGATTTCACGTGTAATGTTATGTGATAATTTTCTTTGATTTTCAGTTTTTTAAGACTATAAAACTTTACGTACGTAGTATTAATAAATTATAGGTGAGGTCAAATACAATAGTTGTATACACATAAAATTAGTTTAAGAAAGGTTTTTAAACGGTGTACTAGTATATGGAGTCTTACGAGACATTGTTGGTGGACTACACTAAAGGAATTTCATTTGCGGTTCTTGTCTCGTGGTTATGTTTGGCTAGTGACTTCACGCTACAAAGGTATAATTTCTCATCCCGATATTTATTTGTTTCATCTCATATCAATAGTTGGATCTTGAAAAAGTTTTAGTTTTTCGCATGTTAAAAGTTAACAGTACTAGAATCCTATAGTAGTATCAATTTCCTCTTTTATTGATATGTTTTGGGATATAAATATTGGTTATATATAAAAATAATAATATATATGAATGATTTATTTACACATGATGATTTTAATTTTCATGATAAAGTTAATAACTTTAGTGGAAGGTTTGCTAAAATTGTTTTAGTTGTAAAGTTTTGAACATTGTTTATTAAAATTAAATTTGTTAATTTTGATTCCTCCATTTGCCGATTTAATTATTTTAATTTATCATTTTTTAATTAAAGTGTTTGATTAAATTTTGATATTTAAAATAATTATCACAAATTGAGAAGTTGATATTTGGCATGTTTGAATAATATAGTTGATCATTTTTTGAATCTTTTGTTAATAGTTAACAAAATTCAAGAATTAGATTGATTAACAAATTATAAAATTTGGTATTATTTTATATTTTATATTTTATGGACTAGTGCTAATATGATTTACTTGCCTTTTGTACTACATTCCACGTTGTGATATTTATTAGTACTAGTTTGATTAGCCTTATTTTATATTCACCATGTTAAATTATTACATAAACAAAAAAAATTCTTAATGGACATTATCTTTAAAATTTTTTTTAGTTCATTTGATATATTTTTCGTTAAACCTTATTTTGATTAAAGTTTAAGGGGAGATTTAATTATTAATTGTTAATAATAAGCTCACTTTTAATGGAGATTATTTTAAGTGGGAGGTTTATTTTGCTTAGAAAAGTAAAATAATTTGCTTAATTGGTAATGAATCAATTAAAATTCATGCAAATTAAAATTGAATAATGACATTATTTATCATGTTTATTTTAAATAATAAGATTTTATATTTATTTATGTACTTCATGCATATTTCTTTAAAATTGTTTAAATATTATATTGAATGGGCCACTTACAAATAGTAAGCGGGTGAATCATAATTGTTATACAGGTTATGGTAACTAGTATGGCCCATTTAGGATAGATTTGCACGCCGTTATTTTTGAATATAATTAAATACGATCTGCGCGTCGTTTATTTTGAATGTAATAGTGAAATAGTTTATTTTTTACAATTCAAAGTTTAATTACTATTATATATGTATCCATGGAGTCGAAGACCAAGAAGAATAGAGAGTAGTGTTCAAAAGATGGGCCTTGAAGATTAAATTTTCAAGTGTTTTGGGCCATACTAGAAACCTTATTTATGCATTATTTTATTTCTTTATTGTTTTTTGCTATATTGCTTGATGATGCATGTTTTGGTTCTTTAGTTTATTGATTCGTATAATTAGAGTTCACTTTTATTTGTGTTGATAAAAACAACCATAGTTCTAATAATATTGAGTTGTAATGCTATTCCATTTAGTAACAATATGAAGCTTTGGATGTTAATGTAACACCCCAGAATTTCCGACCCCTTAACGAAACCAAAACCGTAAAGGACGGGAGGAAATTCGGGTGTTACATAAATATTAACTTTAAAAAGGTGAGTGAGTGGAAATTTCGGCAGCATCTGCCTTAAAACTGTGCGCCTTTGTAGAAAAACAAAAGATATTTAGAAGCTAATAAAGTAAAGGCACCAACGGCCTATCAAAACTATGTCACGGCGGAATGATTCGTCGCCAGCTTCTCAAATCAACATGCCAAGCACGGATCGTGGTTCCAGTGTCGACGTTTGCGTTTTAAAAAGACTTAACTCCTTAAAATCATAAAGATTTATAAACTACGCAGCGGAAATACAAATATACGAGGGAGGACGCAAGGCCTCATAACAAAACATATACAACCAAAGTTTATAAAAGATAACAAAAACTACAAAATCAAAAGATAGCGGTATGACACAGGGTAAGCTTCGCCCTCATCACTCTCCCCAAATGCAATGCAATGCAAAAGAAGCTCCAGTACCTGCTATGCTTGTCTATGATCCCCCTGCTGCTCGACATTAGACCCAAGGCCAATGTGTCATAGCAAGACAATCATAGAAAGTCATCAACAAACAAACATAAACACAAACACGTACACGTCAGTAACTAGCATCAAATATAATAAGGCCAACTACTAGATAGCATTATATCATAAAAAAACATAAGATGATTTCATAAAACGCAAGTACAGATAGTAACCGTTTATCGGCCACTTATACTTCTTAATTTCATTACGTGCTTTCCAACCCGAACCAGGTGTTCTTGGGTAAAATGCAGGTCTTGACGCTCCTCTTTTCAAACATAAACTCTTGCCAAACACGCATAGTTCAACTCGACCAAAGCATTAACAGAATACCTAACACATGACCTTATAGAGCTTGTCTATCTTAAAGTAAGTGTGATCATAGTCCGTAATACCCTTGAGGTAACTTAACTTAGGCACACTTCTCCCTAGCATAAACTATTCTATCAAAGGGGCGTTATCGGCCTCCCGGCGCCCAATGACCCAAGCATGCTCATACCCCCCCTTACGGTGGTCCCGTCAAACCTCACCTAGGGGACTAATAAAACAACCGGACATAATCCAATTAAGTCACGCCAGCTAACCATAATCTAGTACCTTATCAGATGGGAATAACTTCCACTCTCAACTATTAATGAGCGCCCTGGGATAGCAGCGCGCCAAAACCCACTGAGCCACTCAATAGAATATGAAATTCACCTATAAAGGAGTCATTCTAACTCCCATTAGGCATAATCTAATTCTAAAATAAATAAGGGGGTGGTTCCCGCCTTCTATTAACACTTTCATTCTCTAAACTATTCTAAGCGCAAGGACTTCATAGTTGATAGCTCATTATATAAAGTGTACTCACTAGTACTTCATAGTTTCGATACAATGCATACTATCAAAATAAACAATAATGACTTAAGAAAATTGCATATAAGGGTTATTACTGCGTGTACGTACCTGTAAGCGTCACTGCACGATCAAAAGTCACAAAATCACCCCAACTAAGGCTCTACTTTCCTCTTATGAAATGGGCACCTATATAAGTTATGAGTAGAACTAATAAGTTCCCTTAACTACTTTGACATGCCAAACTAAATATCCAAGTAACCGCCATCACCCATTCAACATGAGTTTCCGATTACTCTAGCACGCACACACAACTCATTCAATACAAGTTAAAATCATCAACTCAACGCAACATAAGTCTTTCCATCAATTTAAAGTAGAAGTATGTGTAAATCGTTTCTTTACATTAGCTAATTTTGAGCATTTCGGCTCGCGTTACCCAAAATAACTAATCACAACTAAATCTTACAATTTTAATATAACATTAATATAACGATAAGGAAAATCTTAGAGTTATCGTATCGGGATATCATTTGTTGCATTCTCCAAAGCTATTAAGAAATATAGTCAAAACAACACGACAAATTTCTTTAGTAACCATCAACGATAAGTTGACATTATGCTCTTGGTTTACTAATATCATGTATCTATAACTTCAATAACAACCTAATAAGGGTATTTGTAATTCACAACAATCAAACCACAACAATTAGTAACTATTATTCCCAATTTAATCTATCAAAATCACTTTCATAGTCAACCTAAATCATCACCATTACTAATTATCACAACAATAACCAATCGACTAGGTCTTAAAACAACTTTTAAGGTTATTTAGTCAATCATCACCAAAATATAGTATAAAACACACATTATTAGTAACTTCTTCTCTAAATCCAAGCCCTAATTGTTTCGTGTTCAAAGATAACATATTTAATCACTACACATACTAAGATTCGAAGAAACTAATACAAAAACCAACACACAACCCATAATTTCAATCACACTTCAAACCCTAAGTCATAAACATGTTTAATTCATCAATCAAATTCTTACCCACAAAAAGATTCAATGAAAATAACACAAAAATCAACACCTCACTCATAAACTTCATAAAACTTCAATAAAACTTCAAATAAAACTAGAAATTAATTAGAGAAAAGAGAAGAGATGGCTCACAAAGATGGGACTAGCAAAAGGGATGAAGACTAGATGGTTGTGAAGGACGCACACGGCAGGGCCGTGGCTGTTGGTGGCTGTTGAGCATTTAGGGTTTTCACGGGTTTTATACTCGTTATTGCTATTAATATTATTATTATTATTATTATTATTATTATTATTATTATTATTATTATTATTATTATTATTATTATTATTATTATTATTACGTTATTTATATATTTACTTTTATCTCGATTTATTTTCTTGCGAGACCTAACTAAGAGGCTCACCTTTGTGTACTCACATGTATAAATAAAATAATAACTTTGATTCGAACCTCTTTATTTTAGAGGTCGCAATCGTATTTTTAATATAATTATATGTTAATATTTAAATTCGTATATGAAAGTAATTTATTAAACTACTTCTAAATTGATTAAATATAATTATAAAATCCCTAAAAGTCATTGAAACATTATTTAATGATGTCAGAAAATCTCGGGGTGTTACAATGAACCTTCTATCATTAAATAACTTTCGATCAATGAATAAACTTTCTATCAGTGAATAGTTTTCTATCAGTGGATCTATTCTCTAATTCCTGGCATAGTGACACGGCCAAAGGCGTTATCGACCACCCGGCGCCCTTGGCAAAGTATGAGCTCACGCCCCCTCCAACTGACCCTCTCGGGTCCTACCTTCGGGAAAAACTAACACACTGGGGTACTAAACCAGTGAAGAGGCCATCATATTGGGGTTTGCAAGGCCCGCATGGTAACACCTCGGTCAAGGGGCGTTATCGGCCACCCGGCGCCCAATGACCCAAGCATGCTCATACCCCCCTTACGGTGGTCCCGTTGAACCTCACCTAGGGGAATAATAAAACAACCGGACATAATCCAGTTGAGTCACGCCAGCTAATCATAATCTAGTACCATATCATATGGGAATAACTTCCACTCTCAACTATTAATGAGCGCCCTGGGATAGCAGTGCGCCAAAACCCACTGAGCCACTCAATAGAATATGAAATTAACCTACGACGGAGTCATTCTAACTTCAATTAAGGCATAATCTAATTCTTAAATAAATAAGGGGGTGGTTCCCGCCTTCTATCAACACTGTCATTCTCTAAACTATTCTAAGCGCAAGGACTTCATAGTCGATAGCTCTTCATATAAAGTGTATTCACTAGTACTTCATAGTTTCGATACATTGCATACTATCAAAATAAACAATAATGTCTTAAAAAAAATTGCATATGAGGGTTATTACTGCGTGTATGTACCTGTAAGCGTCACTGCATTATCAAAAGTCACAAAATCACCCAACTAAGGCTCTACTTTCCTCTTACGAAATGGGCACCTATATAAGTTATGAGTAGAACTAATAAGTTCCCCTAACTACTTTGACATACCAAACTAAATACCAAATTAACCGCTATCACCCATTCAACATGAGTTTCCGATTACCCTAGCACGCACACAACTCATTCAATACAAGTCAAAATCATTAACTCAACACAACATAAGTCTTTCCATCAATTTAAAGTAGAAGTATGTGTGAATCGTTTCTTTACATTAACTAATTTTGAGCATATCGGCTCGCGTTACCCAAAAATAACTAATCACAACTAAATCTTACAATTTTAATATAACATTAATATAACGATAAGGCAAATCTTAGAGTTGTCGTATCGGGATATCATTTGTTACATTCTCCAAAGCTATTAAGAAATATAGTCAAAACAACACGACAAATTACTCTAGCAACCATCGACGATAAGTTGAAATTATGATCTTGGCTTACTAATACCATGTATCTATAACTTCAATAACAACCTAATAAGGGTATTTGTAATTCACAACCATCAAACCACAACAATTAGTAACAATTATTCCCAATTTAATCAATCAAAATCACTTTCATAGTCAACTAACATCATCACCGTTACTAATTATTCACAACAATAACCAATCGACCAAATCTTAAAGCAACTTTTAAAGTTATTTAATCAATCATCACTAAAATATAAAATAAAACACACATCATTAGTAATTTCATCTCTAAATCCAAGCCCTAATCGTTTCATGTTCAAAGATAACGTATTAAATTACTACCCATACTAAGATTCAAAGAAGCTAGTACAAAATCAACACACAACCCATAGTTTCAAATCAAACTTCAAACCCTAAGTCATAAACATGTTTAATTCATCAATCAAATTCTTATCCACCAAAAAGATTCAATGAACTTAACACAAAATCAACATCAAACTCAATACACTTAATAAAACTTCAAATAACACTAGAAAATTAATTGGAGAAAAGAGAAGAGATGGCTCACAAAGGTGAAACTAGAAAATGGGTCAAGTGGTTGGTGGTTCTTGTGGTGGTGGCGCACAAGGGCCAAAATCGCTGGAGAGAAGCCCAAAATCGGCCAGCAGCTGGCGGCTGCTCGTGGGTTGGCTGCCGGCTGCTCCAGCGAGGGAGGAGGGAGAAGATGGTTGTGTTGCGATGGCCGCCTGTAGAGGAGAACAAAAGCAACACGGCCCGCTGCTGGTGGTGGTCACAGTGGTGCGGCTGCTGGTGGGTTGGGAGAGACACGCAGCCTACCTACTTCTAGCTGCCGTGAAGGAGGAGAGAAGTAGCCTTCCTGCTGCCGGCTGCTGTGAGTGAGATTTGTGGTGCTGTTGGGAGGCTTCAAACGTGAGGCTTTGAGGGAGTATGGTGTCACAGGGAGAAGAGGAAGAGGGAGAAGGAAGAAGGAGGGAGTGACGGCTTGTGGGAAGGCAAAGAGGGTTTCGTGCCCTTTTTATCATGGTTATTATTATTATTATATTTTATTCATTTAATTATTTAATCTAGATTCATTTTCTTTCGAGGCTCAACTAAGAGACTCACCTATGTGTACTCACACATATTAATAAAATAATAATTTTGATTCGAACCTCTTTATTTAGGAATTGCAATTGTATTTTTAATATAAATATATGTTAATATTTAAATTCGTATGTGAAAGGAATTTATTAAAACTACTTCAAAATTAATTTAATATAATTATAAAACACCCACAAGTCATTAAAGTATTAATTAATGACGTCACTGTTGGACCTCTTGAGTTTTGATGATGACTATACTTTATTTAAACAAATATATTTTTTTAGAGATTGTGTGCAGGTCGATATCCGATTGTAATTGTGATCGTTGATAGTACCTATGGCTTAGTTCATGGAAAAGTACGTGTCAAAAGGATTCAAGAGATGTTAGAAGAGTATATCACTTGGGATGTAAAATGGAGACAAGAAGTCTACTGTTCCTAGGTTGGATGCTCTAGCAAAACTGGATTTTGGAGACAGCGCACTGTTCCCAAACTAAAGTCAGCCAACGTTAACTAATAAATTCTGATTTTTGTTATTTTTAGTAAATGTACTAAAATTAATTTGTTGCATTTATTTATTATAGTTAATTGGCAAAAAGTTTTCTAAAAATTACTTTACGTATGAGTCTCTAAATAAAGATCCTTTATTTTAGGATCTATATTTAGTGAATATTGGATTTGCTAAATATAGGAATAGCTGTTGTTGAAAAAGTCTTTGCTATTTAACCGGTCTTTATCTTAGAAAATAGGTTATCATTCCTATAATTAGATAGCATGTAACCATTCCTATTAAGTATAACCGTTTCTATAAATAGCATAAAAAGTTCCAGCAGTTATTACTGGAACAGGAACTGCTGTTTGTGAAACTGCTACTTAAAAGGAACAGAACCTATTTTTAGTAAAAGGGAACAGCGGTTATTGTTGTTTCAACCGGATGCTTGATTTAATCAAGTCTTGTGGAAATAACCTTCTGCGTGATTAATCCACATTACTCCCATGATCTTTTTGATAAAGGAATAATGGATTGGATTATTCCATTTTCTTAGAGATTTTTTTTTTTATAAATAGCTAGTGAATTCGGCTGTTCCTAAGTATCTAACGCATGAACTTTATTATTTTCATGTGATTATTTTTTGAAATCCACAAGAAATATTTTGTTTTGAAAATTGCCAATTAACTCATAATATTTTCTTGAGCAACTCATTGATTTTATTTTTAGAGAATTTTTATCCTTTTTGTAAGGGTTTTTGAGAGAACTTGTAATTAGACTCGGGTGAGTCTAAGGGGGAATTAGATAGCTTTGAGTGAAGCTATTGAGGAGTTTAGCTTTTAGTGAAGCTAAGTTTGTTGCTTTGAGTAAAGCAATTTGAGAGAAAAGAGTTGGCCTAGTTGATTTGCTTCGAGTGAAGTAAGGTGTTTATTGTAATTGTAACTAATTGCCTTAAACATAGTGGAGTTTTTAGAAATCCCGAGGAGTGTCGTGGTTTTTCCTTCTGTTTAGGCCCAGAAGGTTTCCACGTAAAAATTCGTTTGTCTCTTTTATTATTTTGCTCTAAGTTCAAGCTTTATTTATATTAATTCAATTCCGCAAAAATAGGGCAAGAACGCTTGAATTAGTAACAACAACAATTCACCCCTCCCCCCCCCCCCCCCCCCCCCCCCCCCCCCCTCTCTTGTTGCTGTTCCCGTTCCTAATTGAGTCTACAGTCACAAAGTCTCGGGGGTGTTACAGACTACCCCCCTTAAAAGGAGTTTTGTCCCCAAAACTAGAGCAACCAAGGTACTAATTGTGAAAATTTATATCTCTAATAACTCAAGAAGGTGTCTTAACAATTTTAAGCCTAAGGAATTAACTCAAAGATCGCGACTTGTTGACACTATTATACTCGTTCTATCCAAATATTCATACGTATTTCATTTCGAGCATTCATAATCATATAAATTAACTCAACACCCAATCGAAACATGTAAATGTCACACAATTGACTTAACACAATCAATCAAAAGCATGTAAAAAGCATACAATTGACTCGACACGATCAATCAAAAGCATGCAAATATCACACCAATTGATTCACACAATCAATCAAAGCATGTAGATATCACACAGATAGGTTCAAACAATCAATCAAAAGCATGTAAGTTTGTAATAGGTCGGTATCATAGAGAAAAAATGCGTGAAAATGCAGGAGAAAATGCGTGTAAACGCGCAAAATTCTATCGCATTCTACCCCCCCTTAAAACTTAGTTACGACCCCGTAACTCACTAACTCGAAACATATGCAAGGATAGTGTGGTTAGACCATGGAACTCTAATTATTTAATATCTTTGATCTCAGTACTACACACCCTAGTATCTAGGTCTCAATATGTTCTCTTAGTAAGACAACTTTTCTCAATATTTACAAAAATAACGGATCTAGCACATGTGTCTTTTAAAAAGTGTATCACTTGAGCGCGTAACAACACGAAATGTCCTGTTATCTAATGTAATTCTTCAAACAACTTTTCCACTTCTACGTGACCACCTAAGGTCGTACTTGGTGATAATCTTGTAATGTACGAAAGGTTTAACTATTATAATTTAAATCATAAATGAGGGTAAAATATCAAAACAACAAAGCCCTAAAAGTAAAGTGCACGAAGTTGCTCAACACTTAACTCGTATTATAATTAGACACCCTAAACCTGAGGATACTTGAATCTTACTAAACTGGTTGGTTATCAACTCCCAAATCGATTCACCGCTAACTTTACTTATCATAACATAATCTTAACCTTTTACTTAACATGAAATACTCTTTTCATTAATCATATATGATCAAATCATTTTATAACATATTAAATCATATATCATGACTTTATTAATAGATTAACAACTCAAATTAATAACTCAAAACATAATACATGTTTTAAGTATATAATCAAATTATATATAACACGTTTTAGCAAGTTACTATAGTTAATAATTATACACTCACAGCCATGATACTAATACACATATCGTAATTATTCAACAATAACATTCTTTATCCATCATAATATCAAATTCTAATTACAACAATATGAGGATGATTTAGAATCATGAAGGGCAATGTCAAAGGTCACCAACCAATAATTTTCAGCTATTCATTTACCATACTACTAGATATGTTGAAAGTATATAATTTATATCAATTAAGATCACGAGCTAATATATGACTGAAGTAATGCATCATGTACATATATAATGACAGTACTAATAATACTAATAGGGTAATAATAACAGTGATGATCAAAAAGATGACGTTTTATGTATACATAAAAAAATGCAAGGTGAAAAGAAAAAAAAATAATAACTGATGAACACACCTACATCACTACAATTTCCAATATCAATAGCAAAGCAATCATGTATCATACAATTTGATAAGGTTGTGATACCAACACTATTTCACAATATCCAACCTACATCATAACATTTCCATCACAATACTACCTCTAACTATAAGACCGTTATCGCAACTATATGACTGCTACATTAACAATTCTAACACTATACTAAAGTACAACGACACAAGCCAACAAAATAACGCGACACTTGAAATTATGCATTACAATTATTCCTTCGCAAACAAGTGGAATTCAATCGCCCTTCGACCTAAGATGCAAAACTTAAAACTAACAACTATAACATAATCGTTTGTATTAAAACACGTCAAAATTTCAAAACTCTTTTCATCAAATGCTTATTACGATCCAATGATTTAGTAACATCAAATTAAAACTCTTCTTAACACGAGTGCGATTATTATTTAACTCTCTTTGTCGCATAATAATGATTGTGTATAATAATCGTTCAAGACATAATCCATTATCTCAATTCATCTCTCAAATTATAATTTGCATCCTCATAGTCGTTTCTTCAATGTTTAGGTTTAAAACACCTCTTGACTTTTATTAGGACCACATTATCTTTAGTAGCTCTCCAACTTAATTTACCACGTATCGCATCAATCATTATTAAAACAGTAACTTGCGTAAAGTCAGCTTCATTTAGAATCTCATCTAAGTCTTATCATTTCAATACGCTGGCAGGACTATTAAATTGGTGATCAATGAGATACTCTAAAATACTTAAAACATTTAACTGTATCTTACGTACACAAAGACGCTTAATCCACCTCATCATCAGGTTATTTTATCCTTATGTCTTGTAACTGCCCAGAAGGCCATGAGGAAAACAAATTATAATATCACTGATTCCTTTTTTTTTTAATTTCAAATATCATATTATCCAGCTAACGCTTTAAAACCGTCACGATTCTTCTTCACATTATCGTCCGATTAGAACATTAATTACTCTATATAAGCATTTAATGAGACAAAATTATCAGTCTAAACTCAATAGTGCTCCCTCGAATCAGTCCTTAGGCCCTTAACATGAAAATTTGTTTATGATGATTATTCTTTAGCTATCCACTTTAATATAAAGTTACTGACTTATGTATGAATGATATACCATGTCTCAACGAAGTACAAAACTCAAAGGACTTGTGAATGAAAATTTTCTCCGTTGATACTCAAACTCAAAATCACCCATATTTTATCCAAAGAACCACTTCAACTAGTGTTTTTTTTTTTTTTGACAAGCAAATGGTGATTTAAAGGTCGTTATCACTCGACAAATATGAAATACTATATTCATTATGATGAGAGTTGGATGGTTACAAAAATCAAAATTAATGACAAGAGAACCTTATAGTATATAATTCATCAAAATATATATAAAGTGATTAACTCAAGCTAGTAGGTTGACTTTAGTTTTTACTCTCAATTTATTCTTAAGGTCTCACTACAAGCATAAGCTGTTGGGTTTGGAACTGACAAATATATATATATTACATTAACCAATTTGAAGCATCAGTCTCAATTACCGTATGAGATTGAAAACGTTCATTGGTAGACACGATTATGCCACCCTAAAACTCAGCGTCAACGTCACTATAGCTAATTACAAAGGTCGAGAGTCTCAATTTAGTAAGATTATAACTTCAAATGAAAATATTAAAGCGATTCTAGTATGAACAACAGTACTAATGTGATAATTTAGTTCAACTAATATAGCATTATCTTTAAACACTTAGAGACGTTGGAACAATCTCTTAACTTCAACTCATCATTATATGAAGAATATATCAATAATACTCTTATAGATCATGGTTCGAAATTGGGGGTTGAATTCTCAAACTATAAACTCTTAACATGCTTTTGAACTTCTCCTTAATATTTAGGTTTTAGGGCATCTATACTTTAACTATGACCGCATTATTATCATCAACTAGTGACTAAAACTTTATTTACAAGGTATCGCATACAAGACCCCTTTCATTCATTTACAGTATGTCGAATTCTTATTACACTTTAGCTCTTATCCTTATTCTAGTTCAAACTACTTATGATCATACTTGCACAGTCATTAAACATATTCAAGAGAATTATAATCACCACTTCTATGTTATGATGAACGAATGCACTTGATAAAGGGGATGCTCAAGCAGATAAATAAATAGTGGGTTCATGTATAGGATCAATATCAAAGCTCGTAAGCTTTATGAAAACAATTAACATGTACAAATATTCAGACACATAAAACTAAATTTCGTATAATCATCACAAGTAAGAGAAAGTTTCCGATGCAACCAACTTCTCTAGAATTTCATAATTCATACTTCATATCTCCATAATGACTACTTATAATACAACTCATGAGTTGAATCAAATACTCAAAATTTTCATTATTTCTTGATAATACATAATTCAAATCTACTGATTTGTTGAATCATGTCATCATTCAAACCACCATCATAACCTTTAATTATAGTAATAACACACATGAGAATGAGTCTCATAACAAGCTAAAAAAAATTATATATTTATCTTTGCACGTGCAATGATAATCATTGCACATGAATATGTAATATGCACCTATCCTATATCTACCCAAACTCTCACGAATAACTTCTAACTTCAAGCAAACGAATTTGAGGACACAAAGCGTCGAAAATAGGGACCACTGGCTTTGGTAACCACCTGTAACACCCCAGAATTTCCGACCCCTTAACGAAACCAAAACCGTAAAGGACGGGAGGAAATTCGGGTGTTACATAAAAGAAAAGGAAACGAATTTAGATAAACATTAAATATTATCTTTAAAAAGGTGAGTGAGAGGAAATTTCGGCAGCATCTGCCTTAAAACTGTGCGCCTTTGTAGAAAAACAAAAGATATTTAGAAGCTAATAAAGTAAAGGCACCAACGGCCTATCAAAACTATGTCACGGCGGAATGATTCGTCGCCAGCTTCTCAAATCAACATGCCAAGCATGGATCGTGGTTCTAGTGTCGACGTTTGCGTTTTAAAAAGACTTAACTCCTTAAAACCATACAGAGCTATAAACTACGTAGCGGAAATACAAATATACGAGGGAGGACGCAAGGCCTCATAACAAAACATATACAACCAAAGTTTATAAAAGATAACAAAAACTACAAAATCGAAAGATAGCGGTATGACAGAGGGTATGCTTCGCCCTCATCACTCTCCCCAAATGCAATGCAATGCAAAAGAAGCTCCATTACCTGCTATGCTTGTCTATAATCCCCTGCTGCTCGACATTAGACCCAAGGCCAATGTGTCATAGCAGGACAATCATAGAAAGTCATCAACAAACAAACATAAACACAAACACGTACACGTCAGTAACTAGCATCAAATATAATAAGGCCAACTACTAGATAGCATTATATCATAAAACAACATCAGATGATTTCATAAAACGCAAGTACAGATAGTAACCGTTTATCGGCCACTTATACTTCTTAATTTCATTACGTGCTTTCCAACCCAAACTAGGTGTTCTTGGGTAGAATACAGGTCTTCACGCTCCTCTTTTCAAACATAAACACTTGCCAAACACGCATAGTTCAACTCAACCAAGGCATTAACAGAATACCTAACACATGACCTTATAGAGCTTGTCTATCTTAAGGTAAGTGTGATCATAGTCCGTAATACCCTTGAGGTAACTTAACTTAGGCACACATCTCACTACCATAATGTATTCTATCAACAAGTAGATGTTCTATCAAAGAGTACATTCTATCGACGCGTAAGCTTTCTACCAAAGAATGAACCAAAGAATGAACCTTCTATCATTAAATAACTTTCGATCAATGAATAAACTTTCTATCACTGAATAGTTTTCTATCAGTGGATCTTTTCTCAAATTCTGGCATAGTGACACGGCCAAGGGCGTTATCAGCCACCCAGCGCCCTTGGCAAAGTATGAACTCATGCCCCCTCCAGCTGACCCTCTTGGGTCCTACCATCGGGAAAAACAAACATACTGGGGTACTAAACCAGTGAAGAGGCCACCATATTGGGGTTTGCAAGGCCCGCATGGTAACACCTCGGTCAAGGGGCGTTATCGGCCACCCGGCGCCCAATGACCCAAGCATGCTCATACCCCCCTTACGGTGGTCCTGTCGAACCTCACCTAGGTGACTAATAAAACAACCAGACATAATCCAGTTGAGTCACGCCAGCTAATCATAATCTAGTACCTTATCAGATGGGAATAACTTCTACTCTCAACTATTAATGAGCGCCCTGGGATAGCAGTGCGCCAAAACCCACTGAGCCACTCAATAGAATATGAAATTTACCTATGACGGAGTCATTCTAACTCCAATTAAGGCATAATCTAATTCTTAAATAAACAAGGGGTGGTTCCCGCCTTCTATCAACACTCTCATTGTCTAAACTATTCTAAGCGCAAGGACTTCATAGTCGATAGCTCTTCATATAAAGTGTATTCACTAGTACTTCATAGTTTCGATACATTGCATACTATCAAAATAACCAATAATATCTTAAAGAAATTTGCATATGAGGGTTATTACTGCGTGTACGTACCTGTAAAAGTCACTGCATGATCAAAAGTCACAAAATCACCCAACTAAGGCTCTACTTTCGTCTTACGAAATGGGCACCTATATAAGTTATGAGTAGAATTAATAAGTTCCCTTAACTACTTTGACATACCAAACTAAATACCAAATTAACCGCTATCACCCATTCAACATGAGTTTCCGATTACCCTAGCACGCACACAACTCATTCAATACAAGTCAAAATCATTAACTCAACACAACATAAATCTTTCCATCAATTTAAAGTAGAAGTATATGCGAATCGTTTCTTTACATTAACTAATTTTGAGCATATCGGCTCGCGTTACCCAAAAATAACTAATCACAACTAAATCTTACAATTTTAATATAACATTAATATAACGATAAGGCAAATCTTAGAGTTGTCGTATCGGGGTATCATTTGTTACATTATCCAAAGCTATTAAGAAATATAGTCAAAACAACACGACAAATTACTCTAGCAACCATCGACGATAAGTTGACATTATGCTCTTGGGTTACTAATACCATGTATCTATAACTTCAATAACAACCTAATAAGGGTATTTGTAATTCACAACCATCAAACCACAACAATTAGTAACTATTATTCCGAATTTAATCAATTAAAATCACTTTCATAGTCAACTAACATCATCACCGTTACTAATTATTCACAACAATAACCAATCGACCAAATCTTAAAGCAACTTTTAAAGTAATTTAATCAATCTTCACTAAAATATAGAATAAAACACACATCATTAGTAATTTCATCTCTAAATCCAAGCCCTAATCGTTTCATGTTCAAAGATAACGTATTTACTTACTACCCATACTAAGATTCAAAGAAGCTAGTACAAAATCAACACACAACCGATAGTTTCAAATCACACTTCAAACCCTAAGTCATAAACATGTTTAATTCATCAATCAAATTCTTATGCACGAAAAAGATTCAATGACTTAACACAAAATCAACATCAAACTCAATACACTTAATAAAACTCCAAATAACACTAGAAAATTAATTGGAGAAAAGAGAAGAGATGACTCACAAAGTTGAAACTAGAAAATGGGTCAAGAGGTTGGTGGTTCTTGTGGTGGTGGCGCACAAGGGCCAAAAATGGCTGGAGAGAAGCCCAAAATCGGCCATCAGCTGGCGGTTGCTCGTGGGTTGGCTGCCGGCTGCTCCAGCGAGGGAGGAGGTAGAAGAGGGTTGTGCTGCGGTGGCCGCCTGTAGAGGAGAACAAAAGAAACACTGCCCGCTGCTGGTGGTGGTCACAGTGGCGCGGCTGCTGGTGGGTTGGGAGAGACACGCAGCCTACCTACTGCTCGTTGCCGTGAAGGAGGAGAGAAGCAGCCTTCCTGCTGCCGGCTGCCGTGAGTGAGATTGGTGGTGCTGTTGGGAGGCTTCAAACGTGAGGCTTTGAGGGAGTATGGTGTCACAGGGAGAAGAGGAAGAGGGAGAAGGAAGAAGGAGGGAGTGACGGCTTGTGTGAAGGCAACGAGGGTTTTATGCCCTTTTTATCATGGTTATTATTATTATTATTATTATTATTATTATTATGTTTTGTTCATTTATTTATTTAATCTAGATTTATTTTCTTGCGAGGCTCAACTAAGAGACTCACCTATGTGTACTCACACATATTAATAAAATAATAATTTTGATTCGAACCTCTTTGTTTAGGAATTGCAATTGTATTTTTAATATAAATATATGTTAATATTTAAATTCGTATCTGAAAGGAATTTATTAAAACTACTTCAAAATTAATTTAATAAAATTATAAAACACCCACAAGTCATTAAAGTATTAATTAATAACGTCACAAAATCTCGGGGGTGTTACAGTTAATTAGGTAGGTTTCGCCAAAGCTAGATGTCTATTAATTATTCTTAGATAAGTAGCTGGTAAAGAGAGGCTTAACTCAACTAAGTAGGTCAAGAAAAGTTGACACTTAGAGGCATGGGTTAATAGTAGATAAAGAGTTATCTTATTGCCAACCAAGAATTATTATGAATAATTATGAAATAGTTTCTTTACCAATAACCATTAACTTTTGGTGACAAGCCAAAGCTTGCTTAAGGTTAGTGGAAATGGGGTGTTGGAATTAGTAAATTAAAAGGACATTTCATTTAATTTGGTGGAATGAATTTGTTTTAAATTTGTTTAAAATTATTCATTCATAATAATCATAGAATTCTTACACTTTGTGTTATTCATTTATAGATAGAAATAATTCAAACAATAATGCGTTATCTAATTTTGGTTTACGCTCAATACTCGAAAAGGAAAAATTTAACAAAAACAACTTCCTTGATTGGTCAAGGAATTTGAGAATTGTTCTCAAACATGAGTGAAAACTGGATTTTCTTGAAACTCCAATTACTGATGAACCTGCACTTAATGCATCTGCTGAGAACCGGGAGGCTTATGAAGCTGCCCTTGAAAGGTCTTTAGATGTCACATGCTTGATGTTGGCATCCATGGTTTCTAAATCACAAAAACAATTCATGGATATAGAAGCTTTTCACATCTTTGCTCAACTCCAAGCTATGTATTTGAAACAAGCTAGGACTGAGAGCTTTGAGACCATCATGAGTTATTTGGTATGCTCAAAATCTCGGCGCAGAAAATTCCCTTTAAACCAAAGAAACAGGTTCTTATGGTTCAGAAAAAGAAGAATGTCTTTAAGAAAAAAGGGAAGCTAAAGAAACAATTTAATCATCAAGGCAAGGGCAAAAAGGTTGTGCAAACTAAGGTGAAGATTGGAGGTTTTCCTAATCATATTTGATTCTATTGCAATAGAACGGTCACTCGAAGCGGAATTGTTCAAAATACCTTAAGGACAAGAAGGATAGAAGTATCACTTCTACTTCAGGTATTTATGTGATAGAGATCAACTTTGGTAACTCTAATTCTTGGGTATTGGATACCAGTTGTGGTTCTCACATTTGTGCAAATGTGCAGGGGTTAAAGAAAAGTAGAGATCTTCATAGAGAAGAAGTAGACCTACGAGTTGGAAATAGAGCTAAGGTAGTTATATTAGCCGTAGGATCTGATTGTTTATCTTTACCTTCGGGACTTTTGTTGAATCTTAATAATTGTTATTATGTTCCTTCTTTGAATAGAAATTTGATTTCAATTTCAATGTTGGATTCTGAAGGTTTTACCTTTTTAATATAGAATGGTTCTTTTTCAATTTACAAAGATGAAATCTGTTATGGTATAGGGCGTTGCATAAATGGCCTTTACATACTAGATCTTGATAAACAAAACTATCACATGGACAATTCTAAAAGACTAAAATCAAAGCATTCTAATCATACCTATCTTTGGTACTGTCGTTTAGGACATGTAAATAAGAAACGCATTCAAAAGCTCCAATAAGATGGACTATTGGACTCATTTGATTTTAAATCATATGAAGTATACAAGTCTTGTTTGCTTGGAAAAATGACTAAATCACCATTTACCGGAAATGGTGAAAGAGCTAGTGACTTATTAGGGATAATACATTCAGATGTATGTTTTCCTATGAGTACCTCGGCTAGGGGAGGGTATGAATACTTTATTACTTTTACCGATGATTTAAGTAGATACGAATATGTCTACTTAATGAAACATAAATCTGAATCTTTTCAAAAGTTCAAAGAATTTTAAAATGAAGTACAGAATTAACTTAGCAAGACGATTAAAGCACTTCGATCAGATCAAGGAGGCGAATATCTGAGTCAAGACTTCGTTGATCATCTGAAAAATTGTGGAATAGTTTCACAACGAACCCCGCCTGGAACACCACAATTAAATGGTGTTTTTGAGCGGTGGAATCGGTCCTTATTAGATATGGTTCATTCAATGATGAGCTTAGTCGATCTTCCTATTTCATTTTGGGGTTATGCACTCCTAATAGCGGCTTATGTTTTAAATCGTACTCCATCCAAAGCTGTCGATAAGACGCCATATGTATGAGTTATGCACATGAAAAGTTCTTAAGTTGTCTTTTCTAAGGATTTGGGGTTGTCAAGCATATGTAAAACTTTTACAACCAAATAAACTTTAACAAGATCTGATAAGGTCTTCTTTGTGGGTTACCCCAAAGAAACCAAGGGATATTACTTCTACAATACTAGTGAGCATAAAGTGTTTGTGGCTCGGGAAGGTGTCTTTTTAGAAAGGGAATGTCTTTCTCAAAAGCCAAGTGGGAGAAATATTTCTCTTGAAGAAGTTCAAGATGATCAGCCACAAATCACTCCTATAGTAGGAGATTTGTAGGACTAGTAGGTCGAGTAAACCTCCAAGGAGAGATCCTATAGAGGGTTATATCGTTCATGAAAGTCATAAAGTCCTTATATTAGATAAGGAAGAACCTACTACCTAAAACGCAGCAGTGGAAAGTTCTGACTCTGAACTATGGCTTGAAGCCATGAAATCTGAGATGGCGTCCATGTACGTCCATGTATTACAATCAAGTTTGGAACTTAGTTGACTTACCCAAAGGTGCTAGACCGATCGAGGGCAAGTGGATTTATTTATAAGATAAAGACTGACATGGATGGCAAAATAGTTGTCTACAAAGCACGACTGGTGGCTAAAGGTTTTAAGAAAGTTCATGGTATAGAGTATGATGAGACTTTTTCACCAATGGCTATGCTTAAATCCATCAGAATTATCCTAGCAATAGCTTCGTATTATGACTACGAGATTTGGCAAATGGATGTCATAATCGCCTTTCTAAATGGTTATTTAGAAGAGAAAGTGTCTATGACACAACCGGAGGGTTTTGTGGATCCCAATAGCCCTAAGAAACTATGTATTCTTCAAAAGTCCATTTATGGACTAAAGCAAGCATCTAAGAGTTGGAATCTTCGTTTTTTCAAGGCAATTAAACATTTTGGCTTCTTCTGAAATCCGGAAGAGTCTTATGTATACAAGAAAGTCAGTGGGAGTTTTTTTGTTTTCTTAGTTTTGTATGTGGATTACATACTGATTG
>NC_080062.1:20054422-20122974 GCF_026212465.1 Amaranthus tricolor | reverse complement strand
AGGAAGAAGAAAGCTTGAACTTTGATGGGTGATGAGGAAGATGATGAGTATCAGAGAATATGAGAGGTATTGAAAATATTGATATTATCATGGGGATCAAGTTAGAACAGGGAAGAGTAAATGGAATTTGTGTAGGTAGAAGATAGGACGGTTAATGAAAGTTGAGTAATGTATAGCCGTTTAATTATCTTTAATTAATTATTTTATTTTTTTTAATTAATTAATTGGGCTGGCCTAATTAAAGTCGTTCCTCAATGGAAAATTAGTGATACATAATAATAATAATAATAATAATAATAATAGATATATACCTCATATTTCAGAATCATAACATCAAAAAACAAACTAAATGCACTTGACGTTTAACTTCTTTTATGTTGTATTTCATAAATAATCATGATTTATATAAAATTCATGTAATATGGTATCTAGGGTTGAAAAGAGTTTGGACTAAATCGTAAATCAAACCGGACCAAACTGTAATTTAAATATTTGGTCTGGTCTACGGTCTAAATGGTCTGGTCTGGTTTTTTTTTTATTAAAAAAACGGTTTCCGATCCAGTCCCGGTTTTAAAATTTTCAGATCAGACCGGACCGGGAAACCGTAATAAATTCCAGTCTGGTGAAAACAGAATATTTGGAATATATGTGAAATATTCTTTGAAATGACAAGTTGTAACTTGCAAGTATTGGTGGTTCAATTGTAGATGTCGATGGATGAACCTTTTATAGTTTGCGATGAAAATGAAGTGGATGATCAGGATGGTAATGAAATCAAAAAGGACGAAGCTATGAGCAAACAAAGGAGGAAGCTTGTGAAACCAAGATTCGACATATGGGATCACTTCACCAAATTTACAAACAAAAATATGGAAAAGAAATGTAAGTGCAACTATTGTGGTCGTGATATAAGTGCAATCCTAGTGTAAATGGGACTAGTACTTATAGAGCACATTTAAGTAAGTGTCCTAGATTTTCACTCAATAACAAATCAAATGCTACTCAAACACAATTGAGTTTTCAATCAAGTGTTAATGAACAAGGGGAACAAGAAGCTCACATAAAGAGTTGGATGTTTAACTATGAGGCTTGTAGGAAAGGCTTAGCGTTCATGATAATTGTTGATGAACTTCCCTTTAGATTTTTTGAAGCCCAAGGTTTTAGGTACTTTTGCTCACAAATGCAAAACAAGTTTGTGGTTCCTTCTAGAATGACTGTTACTAGAGAATGTTACGAGATGTTTTTGGATGAAAGGTTGAAACTAAAATCTGTTTTAAAAACTAATTGTAGGAGACTATGTCTTACTACTGACACATGGACTTCAATTCAAAAAATTAATTATATGTGTTTAACTGCTCATTTTATTGATAATGATTGGAAGTTAAATAAAAGAATCTTAAACTTTTGTCCAATATCAAGTCATAAAGGTCAGGCCATTGGAAAGGCAATTGAGAAATGTTTGCTTGCTTGGGGTCTTGAAAATGTGATTACCATTACTATTGACAATGCTAGTTCTAATGACACAGCAATTGCTTATTTAAAAACAAGAGTCAAAACGTGGGGAACTAGTGTGTTGAATGGAGAATATTTGCATGTAAGATGTATTGCTCATATCATGAACTTAGTGGTTAATGATGGTCTTAAATTAGTTACTGATGCTGTTTGTCGAGTTCGAGGTGCTGTTAAATTTATTTTATCTTCTTCATCTAGAATTCAAAAGTTTTATAAGTGTGTTTCGGATAAGAAGATTCCATCAAAAAACATGTTGTCTCTTGATGTGGTCACACGATGGAACTCAACTTATTTGATGTTAAGCATTGCTTTGAAGTTTATATTAGCACTTGAGAGGTATGATGGGGAAGATCCAAATTTTCATGAGCGTCTTCTAGATCCCCATGGTTATAGGAATGGTTTAGGAAAGCCTACTACTGATGATTGCGACCAAGTGAAGAACTTAGTTCAACTATTAGAAGTGTTTTATAATTTAACTTTGCGTGTGTCTGGTTCACAATATGTTACTTGTAATGATTGTTTTGATGATATAACTGATGTTGATTGTTTGCTAAAAGAATGGTGTGAAAGTCCTGATTATGAGTTTAAGGAAATGGCAAAGAGAATGAAAGAGAAGTGTGATAAGTATTGGGGGAATCCTAAAAAACTAAATGTTATGCTATATGTTGCTGCTGTACTTGATCCTAGATATAAATGGGAAACTGTGGAATTTGGGATAAGACAAATTTACACAAAAGATAATGATGCTTCTATTGTTTGTATGAGGGTAAAGAATGCCCTTTATGATTTATATGATGAATACAAAGGCTTTCATTCCACATCCGCAACAACGAACCAAAGTGATGGTGCTTCAAGTTCTAGCAAAGATGTAGAATCTAGTCTTCCAAAAAAAGGACTTATAAGATCTAAGTTTAAAAAACTCAAAGAATCTCGTGAGGATGGGGAATTGACTAAAACAGAGGTGGACAAGTATTTAGATGAGGTTACAGAAAAAGACGGAGATGGCTTTGATATTTTGACATGGTGGAAAAACAATAGTTCAAGGTTTCCCATTCTTTCTCTTGTAACTCGTGATGTGCTAGTCATTCCTGTATCCACAGTTGCATCGGAAAGTGCCTTTAGCACTGGAGGTCGAGTTCTAGATTCATTTCGAAGTTTATTAAGTCCAAAGATGGCAGAAGCTCTTATTTCTTGTCAAGATTGGCTTCGTGCTTCTTCTCCAAAAGTTGAGGAGTGCTTGGAGGACATAGCACAACTAGAGAATGGTATTTGATCTTTCATATCATGATTAGTATTATGCTTATTTTATAAAATCATATTTTTTGATGTTTGTTTTTATTGTATAGTGTTATTGAAAATCAATTTGGCTCCTTCAGTTATTGACGTTCCTTGATGCAATGATGCTTATTCATGGATGAAGTCGCTATTGCTGAGTGCTGACTAGTGACTACTATGAATTTACTTTATGTTCTATATTATAAAATTAGTGATGTACTTAACTATTGAAAATTTGTAATGTTTCGGATTTGGTGATGTATTTTGTTTACAGATTATCGTTTATCTTAGATTCTCAATTACAAAAAATACAAAAAAATAAAAAAAACGTAGACCAGACCAGACCAGACCGTTCTAGAACGGTCTGGTCTGGTCCGGTCTGGTGTCTTGACTGGTCTGGTCTGGTCTGAAAAATTTCCAGACCGAAATTTCTGGTCCGGTCTGATTTTTCTGTCAAACCAGATCATACCGGACCGTGTGCAGCCCTAATGGTATCATACTTATCAACAAAAACAGGTTAATGTTTTACTTAGAGCACTAAGTACAAATAGAATCTAGTAAATGCTATCTTACTTGATTACTAATAATTTAGTACCTTATAATCTCCTACTCAAATACTAGTAACTTTTTATTATCAACAACACTATATAACCTAATCATACTCATTTTAAAATCGTTCTGATGCACGAGCAGTTATCGTTTTAAGCATTGATTGTATCTTCCCAGCGGGTGAACCCAAAATAAGCCTACGCACCGAGTCCCTTGCAATTTTAATGGCATCACATGATTCTACAATGTGAATTTTTTTACTAGCAAACACAATCCTAGTTTTAGTAGCATTCTGCACCAATTATGAAGAGGAGAATCACGATTTTTACCTTATTCACACACACACCAAATCAGACAACCAAGAACAAAATCTTTCTTCATCAGATTGTCTGTTTGGATGGAATTCTAAGAATCTTGAACAACTGCTTATCCCCGGAAGAAGACACTGACTTCCCTAAGGAATACAGGCCCTAATCCTCACAATTCTCTCAATGATCAAACGTGATCTTGGAGAAGTATGAATCTATTAAGGCTTGAATACTCTCAACCTTGCAAGACAGAAAACAGAAACAGAAACAAACACTTTGTTCTCTGAAAGAATGATTGAATTATTATTAATGTTCATGAATGAATTACAATTTGGAGGAAAGCCTTATTTATAGAATTGGCTTCAATCCTTAACGGATATAAAAAAAAGGCGCCTAATTCTTAACGGCTATAACAGAAAACATAAGGCTTAAAACAGAAACAGAAAGGTTGAGGGTCTGCTGGGCCTTCTGTGCTGGGTCTTCTGTTTGAGCTTGTTAAACAAGAACTGAGTCTTATTCTTCCTTTTCTAAATACAGGACTATATATGCTTTCCTTATGGTTGTGTCATGTATGTTCATAGCATTGAGTAATTGTTCCTCAGCTCCTTGTTCGTCAGCTTCAGTTGTCATATGTGCTCGGGCTGGGCTGGATTGAACTTCAATGTTTGTGTCTTCATTGTTTTTGTCTTTAGTGTTTGTGTCTTCATTGTTTGTGTCTTCAGTGTTTGTGTTCTTAGTATCATCCTTGTTTTGCTCACATGATGAGGGTGGTCTTGGTGCACATTCTCAATCATAAATTTAGTTTTTCCACCTTTCCCACAAATCCTTCCTATGGCATGATTCAAGTGATCCCCTTTGAGTGTACGCTTTTCCTCCTCCATATCAACAGTATCCATATAAAAACTATCATACTTGAGAAAAACATCCCTGACTTGATCAGGATCAAAACCCAACATGAAAGCTTCAACAAAACTAGCACACTTGTCAAGGTTGCTTATGTCAGGGGTGTTGAGCATGGTCTTAAGTTCAACGCGCTTTGCCTTGAGATTCATCCGAATGTCAATTTTCATCTCATTGCGAATTGGGTCATAAATTTCCGTTTTCCATGCTTTCAGAAGTGATGCATAACGGTGTTGTGGTGTTTGCACAAAACGGAATTGAATTTCAGCAATATCCAACACATCTTGAGGCTTAATGGGGTCAAATGTTACCTTCTTCAGAACCTCCATAGCCATGCTCCCTGATAACAATCAAGAACAACAAAGTAATCAAATCAAAAGTGTACAAACTAAGGGTGTTCATAACAGAATACTTTGACTTTCGGGTAGCCTGAAGTGCAGGTACCCTAAAATGCAGACCAGATGTCAGGCGGCCTTCGTCCTGACTCCTGACCACAAAATAAATTAACAAATCATCATTCATTCATCATTTTACTACGTCTTGTATCTTCCTCTAAATATTCAATCATATGCAATATGCAATATGAAGAGATTTGAATTTCGTTAAAAAAAATAAAAAGAGATTTGAATTTCAGCAATTTTAACAAACCAAATTGCACCCACAAAGACATTGCCCAGCTTACGATCGGAATTAGACATATTTAATTAAAAAAAAGAGAATTTGAACAAAACACATGTAGAAACCATAAAACCAACAGCTCTTGAAACAACAAGCATAAGTTTTATTTTGAAAACACCCTAATTATTCCATCCAATACAGTTCTCTATTCATACCTATTACCGAACAACACCCTAATTATTCCATCCAATAAAGATGAGAAGAAGAAAGTTTATTAGGGTTTCGGTGCATTTATCAATTTTGATCTGGGCATTTTTTTCACTTTTTGGGCATTTATTAATTTTGACCTTAAAAGTATTAATTTTGAAAATTGATACCTGTAAGGTCAAAATTGATACCTTTAGATCAAAATTGAAAAATTCCCAGAAAATGAAAAAAAAATACCTACGTTGTTACACGCGTGAATTGGGCCGGCCCAAATTGACGGTCTCATTATGAGGCCGTCTCGATCAAGACCAACTGTTAGATCAGTCCGTCTTGTATGAGACCGTCTCGCGGTGAGACAATCTCAAAACAAAAAGCCCTAAGCTAAAAGTTTCTATTATTGGGCTATTTAACTCAAGTATGAGGCATGTCACGGTGAGACCGTCTCATACAAGAATTTGTGTTATTAGATTAGCACGTAGACCGCCTTACTAGAATCCGAAATACATTTTTGTTTCTTGTAAGACCATGAAACGACGCCTCCCCTCTATATAAATACCTAATCACTAGTAAAAGACGAATCTTCCTTATTAATGATCCAACTTGCATCCGATAACCCTTTAAGTACCGGAGGTTCTTGTAACATTTGAGAAATTAATAGTTTTAGAATTGGAAAATTTAAAATTAATATTAGAACAAGAATTATTATGGATTGAGTCGGATAATTTATTTTGGGCTAAGATAACGAGGAAACAAATTGGGTCTAAGTATATGGCGGATATTATAAAATATGTCTTTTAATTTTATTAATTTATTTTCCTTCTTTCATTTCTTATTTGATTATCAATTTTTTTTTATTCTTCCTACTTCTAATTTGGAAATCGAAAAACTAAAAAAAAAAAAAATTAATAATTTGTTGCCTCCTTTTTTTTTCTCTTCTACTGCATTACCACCCTTATTTTCCCACTTCCAGTTTTTTTTTTTCCTAAACCCAATTTTATTTCACAAAAAAAAAAAAACTAAAACCAACACCATGTTCATGGCCTTCTTCTTCCTTTGAACAATTGCAAAAATCACCTTCAATTCTTTGTGAATTTTTGAAACCCTCAATCTGTATTTTGTTCATCCTTTTCCTCTGAATTTCGTAGCCTTCTCCCTCAAATTACTCTGAGAAATTCGAGTATAGAACAATAGCTTTACTGCTTTTCATTCCTTGCCATTTTTGCCTGAAAACTTTTCGAATTGAACAACAATGGTGCCGGTTCAGATTAGTTGAATAGACAGCACCACCTTCACGCCATTATTGCGGTTGAACTCCATTGAAACAATATCAAGTCTCTTATTTCTTCTTATCTTTAATCTAAGAAAAACCGTACTTATGTCCTTGATTTACGAAAGAAGACATGTTAATTCTTTTCTTCTCTATGATCCAGGTTCAAAAGTTTTCTTTTCTTTTAATTTTTTCTTTCTATGAATTACTTGTTTCAATTTTCAAATATAAATCTCCCCAATCTTAAGTAACCGATTTCAAGACTAATTATATGTGGTTGTTTAAATTAGAGTAGTGAACTTTTCTTGATTGATGTTATTTAGATGAATCTTGGGATATTTGTATTGAATTAAAGAAATATTGATATTATAGACTTTGTTGATATTATTTGTGAAGATTTCATATTGGGTTAAAATTGTTTGATATTGATCATTAATAGAAAATGATGAAATTATTGAGAGTATGAATTTTGTTGGAAAAAGGTTAATGTTAGGAGAAGTATTGAATAATTGGAATCCTTAGAATGAATTAGGAGTATTCTTGATTTTTGGTATGAATGTACATATAGTGTTTATTTGGAAAATGTAAAGAGATCAATTAGAGAAGCGAGTAATCTTTAAAAGAAGCTAAACAAGTCTAGATTGTGGTTATAATATTTTGATGATATATGGAGTGTTTATGTTAGAAGTGCACAGTCCTTTAATGCTTAGAAATGTTAGAATATAATCCTTGATTAAGTCACAGTCTTAGGAGGAGATGTAATAAGTTATATGTTAGATTAGTTGTATCGAACGCACCTTAGTGATAGGGATAGCTCTTATTTCTCGAAAAATGCGCCAAAATAGATTAAGGTGGTTTGTACATGTGTAGAGAAAGACTTTCACCGCCCCGGTGAGGAGGGTAGAAAGCATTATAGTAGAGGGTAAGAGGGGTTGACGAAGACCCAGGAGAACTTGGGTTGAGCAAATAAGAGTTGACTTACATGAATTAAACCTCTTTGAGGGCATGACTAGGGATAGGGGTAGTTGGAGGCGTCATATCCATGTTTTAGACTACTAATGTCCTCTTAGGTTACCTTTGGGTGTTCTTGCAATCTTGCTTCTCTCGTTTCTTTTATTATTAGTTACGTATTCTGTTTTGTTTTCTATTGTAGTTGGTTCTACTTTTTATTTTAATTATATGCATTTAATTTATCTTTTCCGGGTAGCTACGTCTTATTATCTTTCTCGTGCTGGGGGACTCCTTTGGTCACGCTCTCCTTTATGGGTATGAGTTGTCGCCGTCCTTCCCTCCCCAGACCCTGTCCATAGTTTTTCTATGCGTGAGATACACTGGGTAGGAAGATGATGATGATGATGAACGCACCTTAGTGATATTATGTTTATTGTTATGCTTAACGAGATGATTTCTCTGTCGAACCATTCTAGCTGATAGTTGCGTATCAAACTTAACTCCTTGAAGTGACAGTGACGGTGAGTAGTAGCGGTCCCTTAAAGGGCCTGGCCAGACTACAGTTTTGAAAATTGTTTTACAAAAGTTGTTGTGAAATTTATATTATTGAGACAAATTTATGAATGATTATGCTGATATTGATATGGTCAATGGATCGGACTCACGAGCTGTTCATTGACGAAGTAGAGGGAAAATCTCCCGTACTCCCTATTGTGAGGTGAATTGTCATTCAAATATTGAATAGCCTCACTCGAGAGTGACATAGCCTCAGAGCTATGGGTGTTCCTCTCAACTAGACTCCCTGTGCGCACATAGATCTAGGAAATTGATGTTGCTTATAAACTTATGATTTGAATTACTATGTTTTGTTGTTTTGGATTGTTACTTTACATTCAGTTTAACCTAACCCCTTGTTGTTTCCATCTTTTAGACTGTCTACAGATTAGAACCGGTCGGGAACAATGGGTTAGTGGCTATGATTAGAGTTACATGGATGTTAAATTGAGATGAGTACGAGAGAAGTTGTAGCTTTGTATTAGGTTTTGGTAAATATATATTGGACTAGATTGCATTGGTTATGCTGGACTTTTATAGTGACTTTTATGATTACTTTGTGTTTTAGTTAGATGTTTGGATTGAGAATTAGCTGATACAGCTATGTAATAGAACTGGTGACCCCTTTGCACAAGTTTTGGAATTGAGAATTAAGTTTCTTGGGAAATAACCCCGTGATGACCCTATTTACTCAGTCAACAGTAAGTCGGGTTGTTACAGAGAATTAGTTGATACAGCTATGTCATAGAACTGGTGATCCCTTTGCACAACGTTTGGAATTGAGATTTAAGTTTCTTGGGAAATAAACCCCATGATGACCCTGTTTACTTAATCAACGGTAAGTCGGGTTGTTACAGTTCTCCATTATAACATAACCCATGACTCATTGTTCCTTTTACTTAAGTAATCTTCGTATAGTTATCCAATCCATTGGTCCCGTATTGCTAGTATACCTAAGTAGCTTTTCAACCGAATACACTATATCGAGCCTTGTTGAATTCATAACATACATCAAAGATCCAATTCTTTATTAATAAGAAAGTTTTCAAATTGGACTACCTTCATGAGGTAACAATTTCAAACTTCCATCCTTTAGAGTCGACACTAGGCTACACTCAAGCATAACAAAACGCTTACGTATTTTCTCAACATAGTAAGATTGACTTAGAATTATTCGATCATTAAATCTCATAATATTTATGCCCAAAATGACATTCACCTCCCCCATATCCCTCATTTTGAAGACCGAAGATAAATAAGTCTTTACCTCATTTACTTGAAACAAACTTGTCTTGAAAATAAGCATGTCATCCACATATAGTCAAATGATAACACTGCTGCCATTGTTGTCAAACTTGCTATATACACACTTATGCGAACGATTCAACTCAAATCCATATGACAAGATAGTATTATCAAATTTTTTGCCACTACTTTGGTGCTTGCTTTAGTCCATAAAGAGACTTAACTAACTTGCATACCTTTTGTTCTTGTCCTTTCATGATAAACCCTTTGGGTTATTTGATGTATATTTCTTCCTTTAGATCTACATACAAGAATGTTATTTTGACATTTATTTGATGGATAACTAGATTAAATGATGAGGCTATCGCTACTAGTAACCTAATTGTGGTTATCCTTGCAACTAGAGCATAGGTTTCAAAGCTATCAACACCATACTGTTTTCTGAAGCCTTAAGCCACTAACCGAACTTTGAACTTATCGACTATACAATCAACGTTCATCTTCTTTCGGAAATCCACTTACAACGAATGGGCTTGTACCCCGGAGGTAAGTTTTCCAACACCCTAGTGTTGCTTTCCATATTGGAATCCATCTTATCATTGATGTCTTCCTCCCGAAAATCTGAGTCTTGTGAAGACATTACTTCACTATATTACCGGATCTCCTTCTACTCCATATAAATATAGAATACTTGTGCAAAGATCATCACCTGTACCTTCGATTAGATAAACCTAAAACTCGAGTCTAAAAGAGTTTTCTTCTTTGCCTTTTACTCTTACGCAAAGTAGAAGTGTATTCCTCTTCATCTTTAATGATAATTTGATCACCATGATGACTTGATTAATTTGAGAAATCATTATCTTTAGAAGCATTATGGTGTAACTCTTAAAGTCTAGTTATAGATGAAAATCGATTTTCATCAAAAATAGTATCTCTTGACTCTATAATAATGGTATGAACCGGTTTAAAGTCATTAGGTTCCATAATATAGAACCTGTAGGTTTTGCTATAGTCAGCATAACTTACGAATATGCTTTCTAGGCCTTTTTCACCTAATTTCTTTCATTTGTTGCCAGACAATCTACTATTGCCCTATAACCCCAAACTCTAAGGTAAGTTAGGTTCGATTTTTTCTTAAACCAAAACTCATCTAGGAGATTTATTGGTAGCCTTTGTAGGAACTCTATTTAAGATGTGACAAGCCGTCAACATTGCTTCCCCCTAAAATCCAGCAGTCAAACCCAAGTAGGATAACATGGAGTTAATCATCTCTAGGAGAGTCCTATTTTTCCTTTTTGCAATACCATTTGATTGTGGTACATATCCCCGGTCGTTTAATGAATGATAGTATTAGATTGAAAATAACAAAATAGTTGTATTCACCACCCTTATCCGTTCTTAGTCTTTTTACATGCAATTTTTGTTTTTAATTCAACTTCACTTTTATAGATTTTAAACTTGTCTAAAGCTTCATCTTTGGCATGAATCTAGAATGAGCATCTATAAAATTTATCTTATATTCTTATTTTCTAAAGAAGGAGTAGAGTGGAAATCACATTAATCACTATGAATCAACTCAATTAATTGGGTATTCTTTTTTACACTTTTGAAGGGTGTCATTGCTATTTTTTAATATGGATGTATGACACTTTTCTTCAAGCATCTCAAAAAGTGAAAATAATTTCATGTTATAACATATGAAACCTCTTAGTAAAATTAACATGACATAAAGGATTATGCCATAAACAAAAACTTGGTTCATCAATAACATTCAAAATCAAACTTTCATAAGATTATCTGATACATAACTTAAAAAGATTCATAACTAAATAGTATCTACCAACATAAACCAAGTTTTTGGAAATAATACATCTATCATATTCAAAAATAAGCTTATAAACTAGACGATTTAAAGTTGGCACGTATACAAGATTTCTACTTATATCAGGAGCATAATACACATCCCGTAGGATTAATACATTTCCCCATGTAAACACTACTTCTACTTGTCCTTTTCCTAGGAGCTTTGATGGAGGAGTAATTTTCCATATAAGTGCCTTTCCTTGCATACGTGTCGTGAGGCATTCAAATCCATCTACGATGAAACTTCATCCCACACAACATTCAAACTTGAATCAATATGATTTAAATCCAAATCGAAAATTAAATCAATTTGTAAGGTATACCTTTCATGTTAGGATCATTGTTAGATGATCCATTTTCTTTCTTTTCCTCAAAGGATTTCATCTTTTGCTTGTTGGCGTAACAATCCTTTTTTTTGATGTTCCAACTTCCAACATATCCAACAAGCATTCTTGATGGGTTAGTGATCTTTACGGCTTTTCCTTTCTGGGAAGAACTTGCTTGATTGCCTTTCTGCTTTTTTATTCATAGGTAGGACTTTTCTCAACCATATTAATGAATGAGATATTGGAATTTTTATTTCCCCCGCTCTCGTGAGCCCTTATACTCACTTCAATTTGAAGGTGATGAGTACATAGTTGGTTTATATCCATTTCTTCTTCTTTATGTTTAAGTGTTTTCTTAACATCTCTCCATGAGTATGAAAATATTATGTTAGAAACAACAAGAATAATATCGCTTCAACCGTATCGTCCTCCTTTTCTCCCGGCCTTGGAGTTGAGATCACACACGCCATGTTGAGAGTAGTCAAAAAGAATAACATCTTCTCTTTCCATGTTCGATAATCAACCCTTACGAAATTCTCTAGCTTGACGATATTTGTCTCCTTAAGACTTGACATCTCTTAAGATTCTTAAAGCTTTTAGATTGTTATATCTAAAGTACATATATAGATTAATGTATTGATAGGAAAATTTAAAGACATTACAAGCATCGTAATAAGATTACAAGTCTTAACAACCTACTACAAAATTCTAGAAATTGAAACTTACAATAAAATAAATAACTTGAAATGAATAAGCGTAACCAGAAAATCTTTTCAGGGAATACTGTCTTTGGAAACTTCATACCAAATCGAGGCTAGTTTTCCTAAAAGCGTTATTCCGCCTACATGGTTCTTAGGCTTAAGAACTTAGAATACACTTTTGAGATACAAATGTATGCATTCTAATATAAGCACCATATATTTGAGCAGTGTGAAGAATAAGAGATTATATAGAGCAAACTTAGAAATAAAATGAAACGAAGTACCTATTTTACGTCACTTTTAATAACTTGTAGAGAACAAAAATGGGGAGCAAGGAGAAAAATGATAGCTGAATTTCATATATAAACCCTTGAATTTGATCTGCTTATATAGGAGTGGGAATACACACTCCATTATCCCATGATCCTTAGTACCCCATGTCACTTAGTTACTGATTAGTGGGTGTAATTAGGGTTAATTAAAGCCCTAACTATTAAATCCCTACGAGCCCAATTGTTTAGAGTGAAAAGTCAACTCAAATTTTGGTTCTATTTTTGTTTTGTTTTTCACTTTGTTTTGACATTGTTTCGGACTTAAGTTTTTACCCTTTTATCCCAACTATTTTCGTAGTACTTTGCCATGGGCTTTTTCTTATGGTAAATTATTAATAATAGACCAACCTTTGTTTGATCTGCTGAAAATCTACCCACTTATTATTTTTTTCTAATATAAATCCACCTATTAGATATATTTGCTAAAAATAAATTGACCTATCATTTATGACAATCTTCAAAGCTTTTTGTAAGTCAAGAATTATGACTAAATAATAGTTGAGTTTATTTTCAACAATCATAACGAATATATGGGTTTATTTATAAATAAACAATAGTTTGATTTATTTTCAGCGGATCAAGCAAAGATTGATTTATTTTTTACAGTTTAACTTTTTCTTATTATACTTATACTTTAGTATGATTAGTATCTTTTAAACTTTTATACTCTAAATGTCTAACAGTTTATAAGAAACAAAATACTCAATTGACTGAATTTGAAAAAGATGTTTACTTAAAAAATTTTAATTTTTTGATTTTTGTTATTTTTTCACTTAAAAGTAAATAAAATACTAAATCTGTAGCCTAATTAACGGATAACAATTATAGAAATTCATTTCAAGTTATTTTCAAAAACCAAAAAAGTAAGGAAAAATTACCCACAATAATCCTATCTTTTATTGAATTCCCTACAATAATCCAAATTTTTAATTAATCATGAGTATTCTTAACTATTAGGTTATTTGCCCAGAATATTGTTGTCCAATTGGTAACCTCCTATTCTAGGTAATTAGCGAAAAGAAAAAGAAAAAATATAAAATTTCAGAAAATAAATCTTGAATCCCTCTACACCAATCGCTCTTTCTCTCCTCCACCATTACTACCCCTTCCCTAGACCCTGCGATGACAAATGGCTCATTCTCTTTCTTACCAGTGCCACCTACCTCTCCTCTCTCATCTATCATTGCCATAACCATAAAATTCAAAACTTCTCTCCACAACCACTATCTTTACAAATTACCACCATCCTCTTCCCCCCCTTTGGCCACCCTCGCCACCATTACCCAAACTCCCTAAACCCCTTACCTTTCCAGCAAATAACACTCTCACTTCTAGAGAAGGTGTGATTGAAACATAGGAGAAAGTATAAGAATAAGTTTGAATTGTTAAAACAACTAGTCTCTTGAGAGATCGTCTCTTTGAGAGACGTATCTCAAGTCCAGTCCATTGAAAATTAATGCGTACTTACCATATTATTAATGTTTACTTACATTATCCTTAATATTTATTTACCGTATCATTAATGCCTACTTTCAATATCTTAAATGTTTACTTACATAATACTTAATGTCTACTTATAATATTTTAAAAAGTATATAATAAGCCGACTCAATTTGAAATGGTTTCTTACAAGAATTTGTGTTGTTAAAATTAAGATAACATTCATGTTTCTTGTTTTAGTAATGTATCAATTATGTTTCACAATTAGCTATGACATTTAAAGAGAGGTGTAGGTGGTAGTAGTGGTGAAGGGGAGAGGGTTGCGTCGCCAAGGAGTGCAGTTGGTGGAGGTGGGATAGTGAGGGTGGTGGTGAATTTTTCGTTTAGATTCTATTTATTTTCTTTTTTTCGTAAAATAACCTGTTAAACAGTTCAATGGTCACACAGAAGCAATTTCGGCAAATACAAATTAAAGTTGGTAGTATTAATAATTAATCAAAAATTGAGATTAATATAGAAAAATCAGTAAAAAAGTTAATTGTTTTAAATGATTTTTCCAAAAAGTAATGCAACTCAAAGTTTTAATGTTTATCTCTTCAAAAATAATAATAATATCCTTTGATTCATACGCAAATATTCCTTAATTATTGTTTGTCTAATCAATCAACAGAAGCTAAAAATGAAATAAAATGAAAAACCATCTTTTCAAAATTCAGTCAATTAACTATTTTGTTTCCTTAATCTATATACATTATTGGCTTGGTGCATCACATTAATTTTAGAAAATAGTCCTACAACAGGTAGCTCAAATAAATTCAAATATGAAATACATATATATATATATATATATATATATATATATATATATATATATATATATATATATATATATATATATATATATATATATATATATGTATATATATATATATATATGTATATATATATATATATATGTATATATATATATATATATATATGTATATATATATATATATATATATGTATATATATATATATATATATATATATATATATATGTATATATGTATATATATATATATATATATATATATATATATATATATATATATATATATATATATATATATATATATGTATATATATATATATATATATATATGTATATATATATATGAATATATATATATATATATATATATATATATATATATATATATATATATATATATATACATATATATATATATATATATACATATATATATATATATATATATACATATATATATATATATATATATATATATATATATACATATATTTATATAATATATATATATATATATATATATATATATATATATATGTATATATATATATATATATATATATATATATATATATATATATATATATATGTATATATATATATATATATATATATATATATATATATATGTATATATATATATATGTATATATATATATATATATATATATATATATATATATATATATATATATATATATATATATATATATATATATATATATATATATATGTATATATATATATATATATGTATATATATATATATATATATATGTATATATATATATATATATATATATATATGTATATATATATATATATATATATATATATGTATATATGTGTATATATATATATATATATATATATATATATATATATATATATATATATATGTATATATATATATATATATATGTATATATATATATGAATATATATATATATATATATATATATATATATATATATATATATATATATATATATATATATATATACATATATATATATATATATATATATATATACATATATATATATATATATATATATATATATACATATATATATATATATATATATATATATATATATATATATATATATATATATATATATACATATATTTATATAATATATATATATATATATATATATATATATATATATATATATATATATATATATGTATATATATATATATATATATATATATATATATATATATATATATATATATATATATATATGTATATATCTATATATATATATATATATATATATATATATATATATATATATATATATATATATATATATATGTATATATATATATATATATATATATATATATATATATATATATATATATAGATATATATATATATATATATATATATATATATATATATATATATATATATATATATACATATATATATATATATATATATATATATATATATATATATATATATATATATATATATATATATATATATATATATATATATATATATATATATATATATAAAAGAAAAAAATAAATGAGTTTAATTTTATGAATAGATAATGATGCAATTATGAAGAGCCCACAATCCAATATCAAACTAGGGCATAATTGCATCAAAGCACTAACCAAGTCCATCAAATCTTCATGCACTAAACATGCTGGTCCTTGCTTGCATAAGGGAGATCATCCTCATCTTGGGCTAAGCATGAACATCTGATCAATACAAAGACAAATAAGAACATAAGGAAGCCTCTCAGCATACATTAGGCTAAAGAGAAAGCTGGCCCAACACAAACAAGTAACAGAACAAACAGAACACCAACCTGACGACCAGCCCACCTTGCGAGCATTGGAACGTCTAGCTTGGTGTGTGTATGAGCGTGGGATTTCGAAGAATGGCATCTTTGGACATGGAAGAAGAGGCCAAGACTCAAGGAGCACACAGAGAGTCCTCACAAAGCCCATGGGAACAGCTGCAAGGTCCCACACTCGTCAGTTTCTGGACATGGGCTGAAGTCAGAATACTTAGGCTATTTTCATGTTTCTGTTTTGATTTGTTTTATGCACGTGTTTGTAATAATAGGCGGGATAGTTAAGGTTGTTAAAACTCCCCAACTAGCCGTTAAGAAAAGCTCTATATAAAGGGCATGCCCATTGTAACAAAAACTCAGTTTTTAGATTTGTTTAATGAAATTTTCATTCAAGTAATTGGTGCAATTACAAACTTGAGTATTACCTTTGTGAGTGAAGCAAGGGAGATATTCAATCAATTCCACGAGGGTTAGGAGAGTGAATATTAATCTTAGTGTGAGGAAGAGGCCAATTGGTTAAGTGAAGACCAATTTGTTTCTATCCACGACATAGAACCATCCCCAAGGATTGTTCTTGTCACATTCTGTTTCAGACAAAATAGAAAGGTTGGTTTGTTCTTTGTGTGTCAAGAGTAATCTTGGCCATATTCTTGAAGGCATTAAGTGGGTTCTTGGATCATTCCACCCCGTATATGCATCAACTTGGTATCAGAGCCGCGTTTCGAGGAGGGATACGATCAAAAGGAACAAAGGAATTCAGGTAATAAACATCATTCATACGTGCTGGTAAGAACAATCAGAAGGATCAGGTATTGTGCCATTTTTTTCAATTTTCACGAATACAGGTACGAATTCAATCTCATAGTCTCTTAAATTCAATATTTCTTTGTTAATCATTCAATTGAAATCAAGGATTACGAAATAAATTTGATCATTATACGAATTTGAATGTGGAATGAAAAATTCTGAAAATCTGAATATCGCATGATTGAATGTGCATCAATTGATTTCTGAAAATTTGTTCTGAGTCATTATATATATCAAATTTTGGTCGAATAAATCAATTGAATTCAATTCTTGAATGTCCTGAATGCATACTCATCGAAATTTGATGGCAATTGCGATTTAAACATTCGAACCAAAGTCTTCGCTGAGAAAATTGGTATATGCGATTTTGATTCTTGTAATTCGATTCTTTGATTGTTTTGATAGTGAAATCTGATAGGAATTAGATAGAATTTGTTTGTAAACACTGGATATTACAATTACTTTGAGGAGAATAGATCATAACAATCTGATTGCGAAAATTTTTCTGGAAAATTAGGGTTTGTTATTGAACATCTGAATTTCTTCCATTGTTGGTTGCTGCATTTGATTCTCTGTAAACAATTGAACAAATTAGATTCTTTGATTATTATGTAGACTTTAATTTTTACATTGTCTTACATCATATCACATTCTGGTATAATCATTGCATCAAGTAATCTGAAATCTCATTGCTGAACAGAAGAATTTTGGCTACGTTCCTATTGTGCTCTTGTTTCTGTTTGTGTCTCAAATTATTAGCCTTGAAAACTTGCTGTAGTGATCTTTTTGTTTGTGGTAACAAGAACAACATGAGTAATGATGAAAGATTTGCTGAAATGGCCTTGGCCATCCAACAACTCTCACAAACAGTAGCTAGATTAGCCATGAACCAACAAGAAGGAAATATGCCTGTACAGAACCATGGAAGGAACACTGAGGACAGGACCATGAGAATTGATGTGACTGAATTTGGAGGAACAACCCATAATCCTGAGGATTACCTAGAATGGGAAGCTGAATTAGAGAGGTATTTTGAGTTCAAGGACACACCTGAAGAACAGAAGTATAAGTTGGCTAAGATAAAAATGAACAAGCTGGCAGCCATTTGGCTTGATGGGGTGCAGAAACAGAGGGGGAGGGAAAACAGAGAGAGGATCAATACTTGGGGTAAATTGAAGAAACACTTTAGGAGAAAATATGTTCCTTCATCTTATAAACAACAACTTTATGTGCAGTGGAGCACACTTAGGCAAGGCAGCAAGTCTGTAGCAGACTATATTCAAGAGTGGGAAAAGCTTGCTGTGCTGTGTGACATTAATGAACCCGAGGAAATGAAGATAGGCAAGTTCATAGGAGGCCTAAGAGAAGACTTGAGGGAAAAACTTGAGGTCATGCAACATTTGACCTTTGACATAGCATGTAATAGTGCCATAACCTATGAAAAATATTCTAAAAAGAAGACTACCTGTGCACAGCCATTCGAATCAGCACCACCTAAACCCAACACAGTAGGTAGTGCAGCGCGAGAGGGACCAGGTACTGGGCTACACAACAGAACCCCACACACAGTAGCATCAAACAGAACCAAGAACAGTGAACCTATGAAAGATGTTGTGTGTTTTAAATGCCATGGTCATGGGCACTATAGGAATGAATGTCCTAATGCGAGGGCTTTCACCAACATGGAATGGACTGAAATTAACAGCAGGGAGAGGGGACCTAGGGCTATGTTAGTGGCTAAGGATGGAGAGGAGAAGGTGATACTACCACCCACACCTGCTGATGAACCAGAGGGTTCATACATATTAACTAACTTAGGAACACTTCAAAGAACAAATCCTGAAGACCCTGAGAACAGTGAGTTAGAGGGAGAACATAATGAACAAATATACCCTGAGGAAGATAATTACCACCTGCTCATACGAAGAAACTTTCATGCTACACCAAAAGGAAAACTGATGGACCAAAGGGAGAGTGTGTTCAAGACCAAATGTAGAGTACAAGACCAAGTATGCAACCTTATGATTGATGGAGGAAGCGAGGTTAATTGTGTGAGCAATCAGCTGGTGCATGATTTGAAATTAAGCACTAAAAGCCACCCAAATCCATACAAGCTACGCTGGTTAGACCATAGGGCTGAAGGCTTTGTAAAGAAACAATGCTTAGTTAGTTTTGCAATAGGTTCTTATAAGGATGAAGTATTGTGTGATGTATTAAATATGGATGTGTGTCACATACTGTTGGGCAGGCCCTGGCAGCACGCTAAGCACTCTATACATGATGGGTATACTAACATCTATACTATCCGTCATGAAGGGAAGCTAAAGGACCTTATACCCCTAAACCCATGTAAGCCTATCACTGCCCCTCCAAAGCAAAATAAAACAAACAAAGGATAATGCAGGAAGGAACTTTGACCGAGATACTGTTGCACCTCCTGATCAGCTATAAAATTTCGAAGATTTTCAGCTTGAATAACATAAGAAGGCATGAAGGCAACGCAGAATTGAGGACAATTCTGTTTAAAGAAGGAGGGAATGATGCAATTATGAAGAGCCCACAATCCAATATCAAACTAGGGCATAATTGCATCAAAGCACTAACCAAGTCCATCAAATCTTCATGCACTAAACTTGCTGGTCCTTGCTTGCATAAGGGAGATCATCCTCAACTTAGGCTAAGCATGAACATGGGATCAATACAAAGACAAATAAGAACACAAGGAAGCCTCTCAGCATACATTAGGCTAAACAGAAAGCTGGCCCAACACAAACAAGTAACAGAACAAACAGAACACCAACCTGACGACCAGCCCACCTTGCGAGCATTGGACGTTTAGCTTGGTGTGTGTATGAGCGTGGGATTTCGAAGAATGGCATCTTTGGACATGGAAGAAGAGGCCAAGACTCAAGGAGCACACAGAGAGTCCTCACAAAGCCCATGGGAACAGCTGCAAGGTCCCACACTCGTCAGTTTCTGGACATGGGCTGAAGTCAGAATACTTAGGCTATTTTCATGTTTCTGTTTTGATTTGTTTTATGCACGTGTTTGTAATAATAGGCGGGATAGTTAAGGTTGTTAAAACTCCCCAACTAGCCGTTAAGAAAAGCTCTATATAAAGAGCATGCCCATTGTAACAAAAACTCAGTTTTTAGATTATTACAAACTTGAGTATTACCTTTGTGTCTGAAGCAAGGGAGATATTCAATCAATTCCACGAGGGTTAGGAGAGTGAATCTTAATCTTAGTGTGAGGAAGAGGCCAATTGGTTAAGTGAAGACCAATTTGTTTCTATCCACGACATAGAACCATCCCCAAGGATTGTTCTTGTCACATTCTGTTTCAGACAAAATAGAAAGGTTGGTTTGTTCTTTGTGTCAAGAGTGATCTTGGCCATATTCTTGAAGGCATTAAGTGGGTTCTTGGATCATTCCACCCCGTATACGCATCAGATAAATAATTAAGTATATATTTATATTTGTAATAAAAAATTGATTTTATTGCTCAACAAATTTAGTATGATTAATAACTATTTTTTATTTGTTATCTGATTCACTAATTATTAGTATTAAGTACTATGTTAATTAATTTTAATAAAGTTTGCTATCCAATTGCTAGTTTATCAAACTGGAGTACCTTGAATTGACTTTAAATTTTGTTTTAATAATACCTGATTCATTAATAAAGAGTCATATGATATCTACATCAAAGATAAAAATTAGTAAATACATGACAATTTTAAGAAAACCAATTTAAAATTAACAAAACTACTATCGTTATGTATGAGATTTGACAATTCTGATTATCTTCTCCCACATCGCTATTTGATACAGTCTTCTACGAGGGGGTATTTCGAACAGTTGTAGTCTTGAGATAGAATTGAATTTGATGTAGTTGATAGAAATTGTAATTTTTAATTATTGATTCAACTCTTAAAACACTCATTCCACCATTTAAAATGTCAATTTTAACTTTTAAAATATCTACTCTAACCTTTTAATTTTATATTTTAGTTATCTACCTCAATAGCAAAATATTCATTTTAAAACTTAAAATGTCTATTCTAATGATTTAAAATACGTCAAATTTAAGATTTAAAATACTTGTTTCAAGGTCTAAAGTTTCCAATTTAAATTTTAAAATGACAACTTCAAAATTATAAGTTAAACCTATAAATAATGGTACGGATACGACCGCCTCTCAGAAAATTGGCGAAAAAGTTATAATTACGAGTTTATAGATTCACCTATCTTCAATAATATCGTTTGTACCACGTAGCACGTTTTTTAACTTTTAAAAAAGTTTATAAGTCAAAATAAAAAGAGGACAAACCAAACAACTATTTTCAGCAAAAAGTAACCGATAGCTCTCTTCTCTTTTCAACTTCTGCTAATTGTTGCTCCACCATCTAATTCTAATGCATCCTTAGTCCTTGTGCTTCACTCAGAATTCTTCTTGTTTCATCTTCCTCCTTTATTCTTTGTCCTCTTTACAGTGCATCCATGGCGGTAATTAGCCGCCTTATTAGATCCACATCTAATTCACCTTCAATTCCAACCGCCATTCACATATTATCTCGTCGATTTTCATCTTTGACTTCCGAAACTACCCTCCTTTCTCCTTCCCCTTGGAATGATGCTTCTTCTAGCAAAAATGATGAGCCACTGGTTATTCGGACTCAACCAAAGGGTAGAAATGTCCATTGGGTGTTTCTGGGTTGTCCTGGTGTTGGTAAAGGAACTTATGCAACTCGTCTGTCCAAGCTTATTGGTGTTCCGCATATTTCTACTGGTGATTTAGTTCGCGATGAGCTTTCGTCTTCTGGCTCTCTTTCTCGTCAGGTTTTTTTTTTGTTTACAATTTGATTTTTTAATTTGGATCATTTGATATAAAGTTATATGAAACTGGATTTTTTCTTTTATTAGTTTTGTGTGTAACTTTTGTTGATTTTTAATTTGATTTTGATTTTATGAGCTGCGACTAATGTTCATATATTCCTTTGGGATTCTGTATTAAGTTTGTATCAGGGTTTGATAGATGATTTATACTGTTAAGTGTAAGAAGTGGGTGTTCTATTATAATTTATACTGATGAAGTGACATACATTTGACCTCTTGGATGATCTTGCCTTGTTACAATGGTGTTATGCAAAGAATTTAACAGGAAAGATACTTGGTGAAGTTGGAAATTCTGAACAGACTATAAAGTGAAAACCCTCTATAATAATGGTGATAGCCAGCATTAACCCTATTAGACTAGGAAATTGCATGACCATTAAGCTACTTAACCTTTTATCTTCTTAAAGATGGCAAAAATTACGTACACTATTTGTGAAGTTTCCCGTTTTTTGGGTGAGTGGTCTTTTGGGATTAATGCTTTGGCATTGCTGTATTATATTAAACATCCATCTTTCTTGGTCACTTTCTCATTTGAGTTCACCATTTGAGATAACGCATTTGATGCCAGAATGGAAGTTCTAACTTGCATTTTTATCTATTTACCCTTTCTTCTTAAGTTGAATCTAGTAGGAAATAGGAATTGAAAACCTTGTGAAATTTAGCACACGTTAAATCAATATCTTTTGAATGTATAGAAGAAAAAAAGAGGAACAAAGATAGGAATATGTGTGAATCGAAGTTGAAAGCGTGTGACTGAGCTTGAAAATACAAAGCTGTGTGGATTAGTTACAAGTAGTTATATCTTTTTATTTCTTTTTATTTTTCTTTTCTCTCAAAGCTGTGTGGATTAGTTACAAGTAGTTATATCTTTTTATTTTTCTTTTCTCTCGTCTATTTTGTTTCAATTTTGAACTAGTTAGGCGCCAAATCGAGGCAGATTCAAATTTTGTTTCAAAATTTGAACTTTGATGAGATTGTATTACAAAAAATATTCTTTGGACGTATGAATGAGCAATCAAGTTGAATTTCAAAGCCTTTGAGACGTTTATGTCTTTGCTCTGTTTTTCGTATACTCTTTTTCAGGAGTAAATGTAAGCTGTCCATGCTTGTGACTCTTGGCTAAGATCATTTTGTGTTCTTGGAACCTTAGACATTATTCCAAGGTTAAGGTTTTGTGTATCGGAATTAACTCTAAGAGCTATCTATCCTTTCTATCTCTCTCTCATTCCCAAACGCTTTAACACAAAACTCATCCCCTCCCTTTCTTCAGCCCTATCTTATGCCAACTCAATACAATAAACACAAAAGTCCCTTTCCCTTCGTCTAACTTAAACCCTTGAAGGACACATCATCTTCCTTTGCTTTTTTTAGACCCTTCGCCTATTCTAATCATAAAAACAAAATCCCTTTACCCCTACGCCTCTTCTACATCAAATATTCCTATAGGTTTGATCTTTAATGATCCAATTACGCGTGGTGGTTGAAGAAATTACGCACAAAATTGGATTTGATTCACAAAACACAAGGGGATATTCCAAGAAACCGACACTTAGGAATGAATGTTGAGAACTGGACTATCAGGCTTCCTATTCACTCAATCCTACGCTTCTCCCTTTGCACTCCAAGGGGATTATCAGTTTCTATGGATGGGGTGATGTAGGTTCTTGAAGACGCTCAAGAACACGTACACCAAGGATGGGAAAAACTGGCCCAAGGTAACCCAATTGCAAAGCAATTGAAAAAAATTTCACTTAATGAAATTTCAGAACATTATCATTCATAACTTGAGAGTTTACAAGGCTAAGACCCTTTATTTATAGACGTGAGGGGTGGGGAAATACAATAAGGATGCTAATGACTCAGACAACTAATCATAACGGTCATTTAAAGCCACATGCAAAACATGTGCACAATTAAAAGAATGAAAAACACACTAACTAAACATTCTGAATTCTGACAGATAGCTTATGACCAGGCAAACTTTCCGCTACTTTCTTGTGCTCTTCCCAAGGTTGATAATGGTCACTAAGAGTCCTGGTAGCAATATTCTAGTGTAGAGATTCCATTTCTACCCTTGGTGGTCCCATAGGTCAAGAGATACGATCTGGACATGACTCACAAGGTATGCTGGTCAGAAGATCAATGCTGTTTTGTTTGAACCAGCTGTTGAGTGGGTGACCTTCATCCACTTGTCTACGGTTCTTCCAATGGTTGTTAATTGTAACCTTGCATCGTGGTAGGTAGATCCAAGTGTAAAGATTCCAATTCTACCCTTACAGTTCCCCAAGGAGTCTAGGCTCGTCCTAGCATAAGTCCTCAAGGTCAGCTGGTCAGTGGAAGTCATCAGTTGTGCTCTGTTCTGTTCTGGGCTAGCTGTTGACTGGCTGACCTTCACCATTGATTTCCTTGGGTTGTTAATGATGTATAATAATGTCCTTGGGCCAAGGTGCAAAGTTCCCAGTATCAAGATTCCAATTTCATCTTGCATGGCTTCTAAATCCCTCTTGGTTGAACTAGGCAAGTCTTGCAAGGTCAGCTCAGCTTTGATCAGAGGCTGTTGTACTGTTGCTTTGAGCTTCTATTCTTCCTCTTTTGTTGCTGAATCTGTGTCATAGCTTGCATATGACTCATTGCTTTGTTCTTCATTCATGCTTCCTGTATGAATCCTCTTTGAACCATCCCAATATGGTTCATTTAACCTTCCTTACGCCTAAACTAAAACAAAGGACATCAAATGCCTCATACCAATTTAAACTACAAACTCATCTCCCTTTTCCCTTCTTACAAACCTTACATATTTGGGTCTTACAAACCTTACAAACCTTACATGTTGAACATGTGTTTGGGTCTTTCACTTAAGTTTCCTCTTTCCCATTAGTAGTATATTATTTTCTGAAAAAGGAGTTTATGGTAAGGTGACTACGCTTCTGTTAGCTTAATCATTTTTTATTCAATTAAACAATTGCTTTTTTGAACAACATAAGAATATTTCTTGCATATGACTTTACATATTTTCTTGACTACTTCGATTTTTATTATCTAAATGTTAATTTGTAAATTAGTATTATGTGAACTTTTCAGATTTAGCTTCTTTAACACGGATATCTTTAGGTGAACTGTCGGTGTCATACAATAAATGCTGATTGTAGATTCTTCTCTCATATATTCCCCGTTAAAAATTTGTTGGTAGATGTTCCATGACTAACTAAAACGTTTCATTATTTGCAAAAATTTTAAAAGTCAATCTAAAAAGGTGATTTCACTTCAAGTGCTTAAATGTCATGTGATTTTGAGGTGTTGCTTTCCTCTTATCTGCTCAATCAACGTGCTCTTTTTATCCTCCATATTATGTTCACTTTGCTTGTTGTGATTAGTTTTAATGTCTGCTTTGTTTAGGATTCTGAATTAAACATTGTAATTTTTGTAGATTGCAGATATCGTTAATCATGGCAAGTTGGTTTCAGATGAGATCATTGTGGATTTGTTGTCCAAGCGTCTTGAAGCTGGAGAAGCTAAGGGTGAATCCGGGTTTATCCTTGATGGGTTTCCACGTACAGTACGACAAGCGGTGAGTTCTTAATTTGAAAATTTTTAGATGTAAATGCTTACACGTGAAATGAAGTATGAAGAGTTTTTTGTAAATAGAAACTGCCTGCATATTCTAAATTAACCTTGTGAGTACCTGCCTATTGAAAACTTTTTTGTAAATAGAAACTGACTGCATATTCTAAATGAACCTTGTGTGTACCTGCACATCGAATGTGCTTGTACAAATTGAATATGCTTGTTTTAGATGTAGAGAGGATGAAAAGAGGTTTCAGCATAGTGATGCAAATATGGTTTTACAATTACACATTTGTTAACCCAAATTTGTGTTAAGTACTGAGGTCAACCCCCAAACCCCAATATTATGTTATAATGTCTTGCTTCTACTATCTACCGGGAGGAACAATATGTGTAGATATCTGTATACGTATTACTTAGTGGAGAAACATGAGTTGTAACCAAGGGTTAGACTTTTAGGCGTGGCCATTTTTTAATGATATAAACATCAAAGACAACATTCATGATGCATTTTCCCCTCGTTTTTTCCGACACTCTTATTTTCTTTAGCTTTGACAAGTGTCTATTTGTTGCTATGAGTCTCTTGCACAATTTAATGAGTATAATTAAAACAACTTTCAACATTTCAGAAATGAACCCGAGCATCATGATGTATATGGTTGGTGTGTTTTCCTATTGTAGTTTTTTGTTTTCAACATAGTTATGTTTTGTATTTTTAATGTAGACCAACGTAGTTGCTTTAACTATCAATACCAAAATTTTACTATATGGTGGGCAAGTGCTTTAGGCTTCTGAAGAATTCCTTTAGGGGTGTATTGCCCATGGAGAGACGCAACAACATTCAACCTTTCTTACTTATTTTGCATGGGCTATAGTCTTATTGTCAAATGTCCCTTGATTTTCATTAATGTATATAATGGAATAACGAGCATGATGATGAGGGAGTTCTCTGATCCTTGTTATGTACTTCATTTGTCTTGTTTTCATCGTCTTTTTCACTTGCAACAGTTTTTGTTGAGTTATCATTTTCTTCGTGCCATACGGTCGCTTTTGAAATTGCATGGCGTTTAATGAGGTTTTTATAGAAATGGATGGGTAAATTTTTGGCATCATTAATATACTCAAATTTATGATTCTTTGACTAGGTAATTCGGAGTCTTAAAGGATTTGCACTTGGATATGGGTCAACTGACTTTGAATCTTTGTCAGTCTTGTTTATGATTTCATTCGGTTCTTATATGGCACCAAACTAATGCTAGTACTTAGGTTCAGCCTTGAATTTGGGCCGACAACATTGACCAATACTTATGGCTCTTCCTTGATTCTTTTAGCAACATTTTCTCAATTCGTTGTTGTCTATGTGCCTCATGATATGAATATTATTTGAGAAATTATTCTTCCGTTGAAGTGGTCTTCTTAGGTTGCACCAAATCTATGATTTTTTATTTAGATATGACTAGAAGAGGGCTTAATCTTGATATGAATATTATTTGAGAAATTATTCTTCCGTTGAAGTGGTCTGCTTCGGTTGCACCAAATCTATGATCTTTAATTTCTTTTTAGATTGCTAACTTGTTGCATAAAAATTCCTTCAATTTGGTTAACATTTGGATGATCAATGGTGTTAGTGGATTGTGGTTATATTTTTAGGAAAATCACTACAAAATTTAGATTTGAGGTTTTGTTCTAAAATCTGTTTGTAATAATGTTAGTATATAACTATATAAAAAATCCGTAATATAAGCCCATTGGCCTCTCTTTTAAGGCTTCGATTAGATGTTACTTAACTTTTGTTATGGCCTATCGTCGTGTGACTATCATTCTGGGTCTCTCAAAGTGTGTCTTCTATTGTTTCATCTACCCTTCCTTGTCTTTCCTTATTGCATTTTATTCTTGAGTTAACGATGATGCTACGTCTCTTTTTAGTTGTTTCGATTTCGTGTATGTGTTATCTTTATACTTTTTTAGTTTTTAATAAATCTATTATTTTATTACTTTTCACTTGTTCTTTGATGATATCATTAAAGGTGCTCAAACCCGACCCGACTCGATGGGCCCGCCCAAATCAAATTGTGTTCAACCCGTATTTGAACCAAGAAAAAAATCTTTGAAAATCATATGCGTCTCGAATCAGAGGCTAACTGAAATAAAAACTAACCAAGTTATTTTCAAAATATTCGAATTTATCGACATCAATCCCACAATCAAAATGTACCCGCTTACAGTGACCCGAACCGAATATGAATGAGCCAATCAATTACCCAAAAATAACCAATTAAGATTCGATATTTGGGTCAAAGAGCCCCATTAGTTTTAAGAGACGCGAGACACATTGAGGCACAAAAGGTTTTTTTTTCAAGGTGCATGCTTTTCATATGCGAGGCGCACAATTCCACTTAAAGGATCCAAAGTCAACTTTAAAAAATATTCAATACTTAAAAAAACATGAAAATTCATATTATTACAACATAGAAGTTAGATAAACGCCACTTTAGCACATAAAATCCTAAGATAACAATTCTGAGTTGACCATATTCTCTTGAAGGATCTAAAGGGTATGAAGATGCAGCAAGAGCTAAGGAAATCATTTTTCAAGCTGTGAATCATTATACATTGATGTTAAGACGAGCACAAACAAAATTAATTGATAGCACAAACAAAAAAGTTATATGCTAAGACTCGATCGCTAAAAGAAAATGATAGAAAAATGAAGTAATTAAATCAAATCACACATCAAATACACCATATTTTTATCATTGTTCTAATGATCGATTTGTAAACAAATTAGAAATTAAATGAATTATTGTAAAAAAAAGATAGGAGTAGAACTATCAAAAGTAAAAAATGTAAAAAGAAAATCCAAGCATTATAAACTAAAATCTCACACACGATAAACGAGAGAAAAGAATGAAAACTGAAAGAAAGAAAAAAGAAGAATAGAGAGAAAAGAACAAAGAATAAAAGGGAAGAAGAAAAAGGTCAAGAATGGTGACACACTTGTGAAAGAGAAGTCTTCATCTACTTTGGCTACTTTGTTAGGGCAAGAAAGGGACTTTTTTCTCTTCTAACTTCAAATATTTTTTAAGGGTAACTAGAAATCAAGCAAAAGTTAAGTATTTAGTACCTAAAACTTCAATAGAGAAAAAACAAATGGTAACAACCACGAGGCTTAAACGTGTGCGCCTCTCCCTCGCCTCTTGTACCGCTCCACACCTTGAGTCTCTGAGGCGTGTTTTTGGTCGCCTTGGTGCACCTCAAGCAAGGTGGGTTTTGAAAACCATGTTGAACCTGATCATCAACTGTCCGAGATGAAACTCAACCTTGTATGTTGATCAATCTATAGATAACGAAAAGTTCAACGACAATATTTGAATCAACATTGGACAAACACTAATTGTTAGCAATTGTTTTAAATTGCAACAAATTTTCACTTAAATCCAATTTCGGTTGAAACTAATGTTTAACACATAGAATAAATTCACCATTGCCTATAATCTATATTCGTGTTTCACGAATCTATAATAAGGAGAGTGACACTAGCTAATACTACTATTTCATAGTATTACAAACTAAAATAGATCTAATACTTAACCTGAATTCGAGATTCAATTGTATTGAAATTGACTGAATGAATATTTTTATTATCAATCATAACAAATTTTATCCAAATTGAAGTTAACTCGCAATCGAATTTTATCGAATTTAAATTAACCCGATACTGAAGATGAACTGATCCAAAACACATCTAACCCGCCATATACCCGATTCAATCCAACATCAACCATATTGAATCTTAATCAAACCCGTTTCATGACAATGTCTACTTAATCGGCCCTAAACCAATATCAAGATTACTTGATTTGTAATGTTATAATATTCGAACCAAACATGATTCAAATTGAACTGAAATTGAACCGAGTGAGAATTTAACCAATTTGGAGCCAACTCAAATTTCACCCACACTAATTTTCACCCACTTGAAACCCAATAGAATACCCATTTGGACACCACTAGGTATTATATATTTTTTTCCACTAATGTATGAATAAATGGGTGACTACAAGATGTTGAATTTTATAGTATTGGCAAAGAAATTTTCTACGACTGATTTTTCCGGGTTAGTTTTGGTTTTTTGGTTTATTTTCAGTTCAATCAAGTCTAGTTTAGATTGGTACCAAAAGTTCAGTTGAGTCTACACTAGTTGAGTCCACACTAATCCTCTTTGGCTACTAATAAGTATTTGAAGTAATTTTCTAGCTATTACGATATAATAAGTTCGGTTGACTCAAAGAGAACATGCTCTTAATGTTATGCTTTAGCATGTGCGAAAATCTTCCGCGAGTTGTTTATTTGAGTTATAAAGATCAATAAGATCTTTTTAAATTTTTTTTTGCTTTAAAATTATTGAATTTTTATTGATAGACAATTATAGATAGTAATGAACACATGTGCATTAAAGACTACAAAAATAAGTGTTAAGTAACAAAATGGATTCAAGGGGTTTCATGACTATGGCTGGGAGATGAACTATGTTGAACCTTTTTAAACAATTAACGCTATAATATAAATTAAATTTCTTTTGTATCATTGATTGTTTTATGTCATCTCCGACCTGGAATGTTCAACTTGGATCGAAGAATAACGCTACTCAAGCCTAAGTTTTCTTTTTTTGGTATACAACACGCGAGAGAGAGAAATGGGGAACTTGTATGTTACCTAGAAACAACAAAATGTGTTCGACACCATTAGTGAAAAAGTGATGGAGAGCATGGAGAGGTGGGAAAAGGGATGGTGGAGGGAGACTATTGGTTGAGAAAATCTTGTTTTCTTTCTTTTTCTCTCTCCACTTTATTTTGCCATTTTATTTCTTTCTTCTTTCACAAGCTATACACTACACAACTATTTGTTAGGTTATAGGAGTCAGCCTTGTTCTCTTTTTTTTTAAAATAATTGAGGTTACAGCCCTTTTGTTTTGTTTTGCGCAAATTGTAAGTCTTCAACAAAAGTTATTATATTTATATGCACTTATTTCTTTCTCATAGTGTTGAAAATTTTCAGATTTTTTCTAACTTGTTTCATAAAATATAAAGAAAAAAAGAGTTATCAATAACCATCTTTCCGGTGTCACTTTAAGTATTGTTTTGCATTTCCGTCTTGCTTCACGTCCTGTACTCACTTATAGGAAACATTGCTCCCTTTAGATAGTAATGAAAATAGAAAACAATCAATTGAAGCATTTGGACAGTAATCATTAAGCACTAATGAAATCCACTTTCAAACTGAAATAGTTCTTACATCTTTATTGCTTCCTGATTTTTTTTTTGATTTTTATCATTAAGAGTATTTTTGTTATAAGTTTACGGTCGATGAAGTTATTAAAACTATGTAGTTTTTTTTTTTTTTTTTTTCATTTTTTTCTTTTTTTCTTTTTTTCTTCTAGATTGCTTTTGTAGTGAAAATTGATTGTTTAAATTAACTTAAGCATAATTATCTTATTTTTGTAGGAACATTGTGAAAGTCTATCTATATCATACTTGTGAAAGTTATACATGATTCTTAACTTTAGGATGCAAATGACAGTATGGTCATAATGACAAGGTTTATTTTCTGTGTTTATGTATGTGTACAGGGGTTTGCTGTTTTCTTTTTAGTCGAAATTTGAGTGCTTTAGACACATTTGTATTGTCTAGTATATTGCAAGGGTTACAAGATAGAATAAAATATTCTATTAATATAACCTCACAGGTATATAACCACTTGAATGCTTGCTACAAAAAGGAAAGCTTATGCTTAAGCTGCCAGCTGCCAATGCCTTGTTGTTGGAGCCCATCTAAAAACCTTTTTGGGATGCCTGCTGGTGAATCATTAACTTCTGATACCTAAGCAGGTCTTTAATCTCCTCACAGCCCATCTGTTGGTACCTGTCATTATCTCATATCTTTTCCGTTGTTATCTGTTCTCCATAACTTTTGGGCTTGCATGGTGTAAACCTGCAAGAGACTTCTTCACACAAGCAATGTTGGATTTCATATTTCCTCACTCTTCTGAACACACTGAAAAAAAAGTTTAAATCATTCTTTCACCATTCCACGATATGTACCAAAATGGCCAGGATGATATCAAGTATTCTCAAAGTGGTGTTCAAGGAGTGTGAAGATTGAATACAGAAAACTAAGGTATCCGTAAGTAAGCTGTGCAGAAACTGTAAAACGTTTACACTCAGAAGATGGTGGATATAGCATATAAGCACATCAACAAATCTCAATCTTTTGGGATGAAGACTCTGACATTATTGTTGTTGAACATGACTATTAATGGCCTGTTTGGCGTTAGATTTCCATCCTAGATCTTGTGTTCATTATTGCCTTAGTGGGAGATGAACTGAGAGCCAATTGTTTGCTGCTTTATGTCTCTTCTCAGTCCTTTCTTGTCCATCCTTTAGGTTTTGTTGTTTTGATATGTGGTGAAAAATCATGTTTAAGAAGTTTACACTTTGTTTCAAGTAAATAACTCTGTTTCTTCATATGTGCATCATTTTCCCCTAAAAAGTTCTCTTATCTTTTGGGAAGAATGATGCATTTAAAAATACAGATGAGATATGTTGTCTGCTAAGTGGGCCAAGGAGCTTGGTCTTATTTCTACATTAGTAACATTTACATGGTATTATAAAGTGTGGTCTGCATGTTTGTATCTATATGGAGGTTTTCAATAACATGAAAAACATTTCTGTTTAAGGATTTATCCAGCCTTTGAGAATAATTGGAAGAAACAGAGCTCTGTAAAACCAACTAAATTTGTTTAGCTTGATTGGACTGGTATACAAGGGAATGCACCCCTCTTAAAAGGTGTGAGTGAATGACTGAACTCCTCCCTCGTATGGCTAGGTGTTGCATGACTTGCCTCTTGAACTAACTATTTAATCCCAACATCCAACTTCACTGCAATTGGATAGAGGAATAAGTATCCTCTAATTACGTATCTTTTCCACTGAGGACCGATACTTTGTGCTTAATTTTGTGTTCATGTGAGGAGATGAAGAACATGATACTATGCTACTGTTTCCACTCTCCAGTTCTGGTGTCTCATGTTGTCAGTCTTGCAATTCATGAAGCACTTTTTTTTAAGTGGCTTCCTTGCTTATTGAAGCCATTTACAAGGAAATAAATCGTCAAGTGGCATGCAAGTATGCAACTGCTTTGAGAAGTATACACGATGTTTATGTTGGGCTAACTGGGCTTAAACCTGTGATCTCATTGTTACTGCACACATCTTCTGTTCAGCCACCCACATCCAGATTTATGATTGCAGCCCCTGAAAACATTCAGGCTTTTGTAAGAGGTAAGTTTGATCTGAATATGGCAGCTCTGCACACTTTGGCTCTGTAGACTGAATTGTATGTTTTTGTCTCGCAAGACGTGAAATATGCTAGTTTTTTTTTCTCCAAATTCTTTCTGAAGTTAAATGTTTTGTTTGATCAAAAATCTATTTCTTAATGTCTTTATATCATGTGATCTACTCTATTTATGGTTATTTCATCATATTTTCCGTTGTAATAGGAAATTTTGGAGGGAGTTATTGATATTGACTTGGTGATCAATCTTAAGCTCCGTGAGGAGGCTTTACTTGCTAAATGTCTTGGTAGAAGGATCTGTAGTCAATGTGGAGGAAATTACAATATTGCATGCATTGACATCAAAGGTGACACTGAAACTCCTGCACTATACATGGCTCCCCTTCTTCCACCCCCTGAATGTTCATCAAAGCTTATCACTCGTCCTGATGATAAAGAAGACGTTGTGAGGGAAAGACTCCGTATTTACAATGAATTGGTACTTCTTTTTGTCCCATGTAACCTTAAAATTAATTTGAACTAATTGTTTCATGCTATAAAATACTATTCCTTATGGGATGAACAAAGATTAAAAAAATGGGTATTTTAGTGGGGTAGTGTAGGTGTGGCTGTCCTTTAGTGGGATAATTACAGGTTTTAATTTAGGAAAGATAAACAAATTGTAGGTTTTAGTGAGGTCAATGTTCAAAAATAGTAATGAGATGGGACGGTCTAAAATAGTACATGGGGAAAAATTCAGGGAATGGAGGATTTAGTATAGGACTTCTTTCATGTGAATATATAACATTGTTTTGTAGCCTACAATTTCATTTTGGGTTGGATGAGTTGAGAGAATAAGACAAAAAGATTTGAATTGTGTGGATGTTAATAAATGAGGGAAGAGATGCATGGATGGGATCAAAGAAAGAAGCGTTGAATTTTACATAAAGGAGATGTAAGATACTCATTGAAACATCCTAATTGAAAAATATAGCAAATTGAGAAGGATGGAGAGAGTATATAAGTTCATATACGAAGAGAAAAAAAAATCCTCAAAGTGCTTGAATGAATTTTCGGAAGTCTTAATTTTTTGGTCAGTCTTTGGTGATGTAAATTTTTCAAAGATGTTATATTTCATTTACAGACTCAACCTGTTGAGGAGTTTTATCGTAAGCGGGGCAAACTGTTGCAGTTTGAACTTCCTGGAGGAATTCCAGAATCCTGGCCGAAATTGCTGCAGGCTCTGAATCTCGATGATCATGAAGATGGTCAATCTGCTGCAGCTTGAATTACCCAACAAGATTCTGTGCCATTATGTTGTTTAGGTTAGTAATCATTTTTTCAAAGTGTATAGTCGACTCTAATAGAAAATACGATTCAGATATTAAACGAAATAATAACCTGGAAACTTGTTAGTAGACTATCATTAGATTGATTGTCCTGGTTTAAGAAAGATGAAGTGCAGGAAACAGTGTGTATCTTAGGTTTATTCTTTTACGGCATGGCTAAGACTCGAGCTCGAAGATTCTGTTTCCTGTATTATTGTATTGTCATAATAGCATAACTCAAATTATTTATGAGTCCTTTCGTTTCTTCTCATCCCTTGTTAGAAAATGACTCGATTTCACGTGTATGTGTGCCATCTTGTGCGGTAGTAGGTATCATGTATTTTGATTTTGAAACACTATAAGTTGTAACGTTTGAAAAACAACTATCAATATGATTGAATGCTATATTAAGTACGAACTTTACTAAAGAATAATAAATATGATTTTTAAAGTAGTTTTTTTAATATTAAACCATTAATAACCAACAAAACTATTACAACGAACACGCCAATACTGTATTGACGGTGCAATTCAGTAGTCAACACTCAAAAGTATGAACTGAGAAGAGATTTAGCAATTGGGTTGGATTTTGGATGTAACAACTAGAACCACGTTGACAGTTGAAACTTAAATATTCAGTTGAGTTGGTTGCCTCTAAACAGGGGTCCAATCTGTTCCCAATTTTCCATCCTACAACATCACTGCTAATGATAGTTATGACATTCTTGGGTTGTAATCAACCCAACTAGACAAATAAGGACAAGGTCCAAAAGAGGTGAAAACGAAGTTGATTGCTGGTTAGGTAAACGAACATTTGAAATAGATAAAATTAATTATAAAAAAAACTTGAAATGAGAGCTAATTGAACTTATTTTCAAATGTATGCGTCTAATTCTCAAACCTGAGGTATGAGTGTGTTTGTACTTGCTAACTGCGAACAACTAGTTTGATTTTAAAAAAGCCAAAGAAACTGCTCGCAGTTACTAGGGGTTGACCTTGTTTGACTAGGTTTTCCTTTATTCGCACTTACTAGGTGGGAACAGCTTGGTTGACTTTTTTTTGACCAGTTTACCTCTGTTCGCAGTTACTAACTGCGAACAATGCAAACAGTACCGAACTTGAACTCTAGAGCTGGAGGCGCTTACGTTTGAAAATAGGTTCAATTAGCTCTTATTTCAGGTTTTTTTTTTAAATTAATCTTATCTATTTCAAATTTCCAAAGTAAATTAAGCTTTTCTAAGCCCAAGATTTACTGGCTATGTTTTTCCAAATACCCGGAAAGAAGGGGAGATTTCAAGAAGATGTTTGTTTTTTATTTTGTTTCTATATTACTGGCTCCTTTTCCTGATTTAACGCTGAAAAGGTTGATTTACCCTTGTATTGTTGATGCGTCGGCAATTAAAAGTTTTGACTGGTGTTCATCCACCTTGTATAATCTTTATTAAAGGTTAGCATTGAAATTTTATGTCTGCTACTGTTATCGGTTTCCTCATCATGGGATGCCATATTCAAGTACTCTTCCATTAATTAAAAATCTATTTGAGGATCATCTCAAAAGCATATTCAATTTAGAGACATCCTTAGGTTTTGGGAAAGGGATTCTCGCTGCTCAAGGCTTTTCGGTCACAAATTGGTGTAAAGAAGGTGCTGCTGCTCAAGCTGAGGAGATCAATGACCTTTCTTAATTCTGATTAAACCCTGTTGTGGGTTCTTCTGAAGAAAGATTTGTCATCTATTTTTTCAATGTCATGGGCCACCGATGAGTTTTCTTTTCATTGTACGCGTGTAGCACATTTTAATTGAATTTTAGAAAAATTTAAGCGAAAAAATAAAAAAAATAAAGCAAATAAGCTAAAATCTAAACTTTTCCCAAAAGTAAGCGTCCGAACCCCAAAGCTGTGCTTTGGAGCTGTTCGCAGTTAGTAACTGCGAACAGCTATAAAAGACAAAAGAGCTGTTCGCAGTTACTAACTGCGAACAGCTATAAAAGACAAAACAGACTGTTCGCAGTTAGTAACTGCGAACAGTCTGTTTTGTCTTTTATATCTGTTCGCAGTTACTAACTGCGGACAGCTAATTAATTTTTTTTTCCTTTATTTTTGAGTTGTTGTTTGTTGTAATTGCACTAGAGACATTAGAATAGGTAATTACAAGTCGATGTATTTTTAAGGCGGCATGATTCATCGCCAAAACTCCGATCATTCATAAGTCAAAGTTTGGGGCTTATGATAAAGTAATTAAACATGTATATACAACAAAATATACACAAATGTTTGAAATATACAAGTCAATTAAAATATATATATATATATATGTACATAGTCGAACCAAATACACAAAAGGTAATCGTTAACGCTCACGAACCCTCATTTACCTTATCCAACTGAGTTGGTCTCCTTCGCCTCATACGATAGAAAGAGGCGTTCGCGTGACGCTCTGGCAGTGGAGGGGATTGGTACTGTGATGGCTGTGATGGCCCAGCCTGCGAGGTCCCCGCAGCGTCAACGGGATATGAATGATCAATCTCCTCCAAATGGTAGTCATAAGAAGGAGAGCATGCCATGTGCGTATGGGAGATAGTCGGTGAGTGTTGTGCAGCGACTTCCGGTATGAAGTGCTGGAACTGCGAGCCGACGAGCATGCCATGCGCAATCTCCCTCACCGGCTCCTCCTGGCTGTACCGAATCACGTTTGCCGCACCTTGTGCCTGCAATTAATATTTAGATAATGTAACATTTTATTATTTAATTGGCAACTTAATCAAATAAATGCAAATGAAGACTTACAAAATTGGGTCATCGTAGGCGCAACAGGTGCGTAATGTGCTGCTTCCAAGATGGCACGTGGTGTCATCCATCGGCGCGTGATGGAGAGGAACCACGGCATATAGTCAGTTGTAGTAGGTGCGCCGACAACATCGATCGGCGCACCTTGTGCCAGCAGCTCAAGTCTATGAGAAATGGGATTTTGCGAAAAACAGAAACTGATCTGAATTTGTATATCAGGTCTGTTCGCAGTTACTAACTGCGAACAGCTCCAAAGCACAGCTTTGGGGTTCGGACGCTTACTTTTGGGAAAAGTTTAGATTTTAGCTTATTTGCTTCATTTTTTTATTTTTTCGCTTAAATTTTTCTAAAATTCATTTTAATTTGATATTATCAATATTTTCAATTAACATTGTGAATTGGGCCGGGCTTTTGAGAGGCGTCTCTTAAAGAGACAGTCTCTTATGAGACTTAGTTTGTTGTTAATGTTCTTATTGAATTTACTTAGTAATTTTAATTAATGTTGTTATGTTATTTTATTAGTATATGTCAAAGCTTCATTCAATGGAAGAACATTGTCATTATGGTCATGAAGTCAAATATGATTGTGATAGGAGTGACTTTAATCCTTATTGTCGATATATTGTTTGTCTATTTTTTCATGATGAAGGATTGAAATTTAATATTAGATATTTTGTATTAGAGATTTCTCCGAGAAAATGTAATATTTAGTTTATTTAAGACCCCTAATTACATTAATATGAATTTAAATGATAATTGGGCTAAAATCATAAAGATTTTTTACTTGAAGCAAAAATAGATGATAAAAAAATGAAGAAGAAATTCAAGAAGAGAAAACAAAGGCTCTCACTAAAACAGATATATCTCTCAGATAGTAAGAATGTTTTCTGAGATTTCATTTGAAGTTTAAATTAAGGATCTTATGATTGATATAATATAATACATGCCAAAAACGATAACTGAGCAGGAAGATATGGTTGTTTAAATTTTAGTGTGTAAAGAATGTGTGAAGAGGTGCAGGAAAGCAAAATACTAATTATGGATGGGGTTTGGACTTATAAGCATCGCCATGAAAGGGAAACAACAAGCAAATTGAGAAGGTGAATGGTTTTAAATCTAATAAGAAACGTTTATTGTTCCTAAGCCACAAGACATTAGGGTTGGTAGCACTTATCCTAATTATGTGTCTTTGGTGGCGGTGAAGATAAAACAAGAAATACTTTTGTTAGAAACAGTCTCTTAGATATACACAAGTTCAAAACAAACAACTCAAGCCGATAAATTGGACTTTTTAACGCATGTATGAAATGTTTCTCTCCTTGAAATTCATAATAGCAAAACAGAAGAGCTATTATTTTTGGACATCAAGTTCAAGAAGGATTAAAGAAACAGACTGAGAAACTGATGGATAGTTGACACCAAACAAGTATGTTACTTATGCAGCACACCCTTAAGGAGAAATTTTATTTCCAAAGGCTATGTCACTCGGACTCTTCGTTTTGCTTTAAAGATCTGTGTCGGATCTTTGGTAAAATTGAATATTTAGACGCATACCAGTATCCAACATCAGACTCGAGTCCATGTAATATAGACCTAAGGCTACCAAGTTAAACAGTAGTTGATACAGTTCAAATTAAGAACCATAAAAAAAAAAAGGATAAAAGGACTGTTATTCCTACAGTCTAAACCAAACAGAATCACCGAGGTTTGACAGTATTTAGCACCTCCTGCACACATCAACATAGAAGCAAATAGAAGGCTTTTACACATGAAGAAATATAACATATGACAAGAGTTGGCATATATAATCTGTGCAGCAACTTTTGGAAAGAGTTGGGGTTAGCTATCTGCATTCTTTCCGTTGTTTTCTTGCACTTGCCGCACAAATTGCCCCCGAACTCGAGGTCTTTGATCCGCTAACTTCTTTCTGCTCTGATACCGCACCTAATGACATCATACACCAATAATTACCAACTCATCTCACTTTCACGGCTCGTTTGGTAGGTGGTAATAAACGGCAGTGATGAGAATGAAAAATTAGTGTAATTTTAGTTAAAAATTTCATGGCTAAGTTGATGGCCATGCTTGTCCAACTTCAATCATTTCATTTTCTTGATAAAACTCATTCCAATGCATTACCATTGGGAGATGTGGTATTAAGTGGTAATGGAAATTTATAAACAAAACTTCTTTTGTGATCAAAGTTTGATCACCATGGGAATGACATGAAACTTTTGATGAAATTTTACACTATAAATCATGCCCATTACCATCATTTAGTACCACTAACCAAACGGGTCATCAGGGTAAGTAATAAGGACTTGTGAAAAATTATGCTTGATATATTAATAACTAAAAATAAAAAGAAAAATTATGCTTAGATTGATGATTAAAAATAGTATTACCTTTTTGTCAAAACATCTTTCTTTGCGCTTCTGACGGAATTTATTCAAGGCAGCTTCTCGCTGCACCAATCGACTTTGGTCTACACCAACACCACTACCACTGCCACTTCCACTACCGCTGCCATTATCGACACCGTCTTTTGCAGTGATCTCACTATCAGTGACTGTGTTTGTCATGTCAGCATTTACAACAGCACTACTTCCATTAATGAAATTGCTCCCATGATTACTTCCACAGCCACTGCCATTCAAACTGCCGTTGCCAACATCTGCTTTAGTTGGAGCTTTGCAAGTGTTTGAGGACCCACTTTGTGGGGGTGTGGTTCCGTCCATGCTTTTCGACATATCTTCTTGAGCAGGTACCTTCTGTTGTTTCCGAGCACTATGTAGATTATGATGATGATGATAATGATGGTGGTGCTGGATCTTGTGCTGCTCCGTGCTCACGTCATTCTCTTTCGGAAGGCCAGCATGATGAGAAAAATTCACTGTTGATTTTGTTGGTGCCTTGTCATTAACCAATATGGGCTTTGTGGAAGACATATTAGTCGTAGAGTCCATATTATTGTTGTTACTGCTGCTATTCAAAATTTGATTCGGAGGATCTGAATTGGATTGCTTTGCAGCTTCCGAACTATTGTTTGGCGGAGAGCAACTCCCAATGTTACCATTTTGACCCTGGTTACCATTTGAGCCCATGTCATACCTGCAATGATTTTGAGAATTAATCATTGTCCGGTATCAAAATTTCAAGTAAAACTCTATCATACCTAGTGAAGGCCGAAAGCTGTGATTGCCTGACGATATTCTGCTCCGACAAATTAGTACTTGTGTAAGCAACGTCGCCTAGCCGCTTCAGGCTGAGCTCAAGGGACGGTAAATCTTCAACAAGTTGCTTGACTTTATCTTTACCATTAGAAATTTCGGAACTAGGAGGTGGTGCATCGGATACTATTCGTTCTCTACGATATTCATCATTGCTGACAGCTTCTCCTGGTGGCTTCTTAGCGTGCTTGATCCACTCGCCTTTCCGTTTATCACTGCTCATTTTCAGGATCTCCTCGTCAAAATTTTGGCCATCATTTTTGAGGTTGAGGTCTAACTGTGATGATTTGTTTTTCTCAACTAAGTTCACCTTTCGGTTTGGTCCATTCAACTGTGAATCTGCACTTTTAGGTACTCTAATCTTCAAGTCCTTTCCCATCGAGACATTGTCTACTATAGGTGGACACTATGTCATTGGATGGTTGAGCTGTTAAAACTTTTATCGAATACACTAGCACATACCAAGTTTATTATCCTGCCCGTCATGTTCTTCAGGGGCTACAGGCATCCAGCTGCTGGCAAATGCCTCCGGCATCGGATAAATGACTTGAGCACAAGTGCTATCCGGAGGGTCATTGTCCCAAGAAGATGGCCGTTGGGGGCTCTCCACTTCTGCAGCCCGTTTTGTCCATGAACTCTGAGTGACGAAAAAAAACAAAAGTAGAAGCCAAGATCAAGCTAAGTGCAATTTAATGTGAAACAACAATGTCAAATCCTTGGTCCCTAAAATATATAGTCGGCTACAAGACCTAAAACAAATCAACGCTGGAAATCATCACTAACAAAGATTATGCTTTCTTCGCCTCAATCTAATACCGATCTAAATAGAGAATCATTAACCGAGACAGCTTCATTATCTATGTTGGAGACTTGTTATAAATCCTATTTGAAGGTGTAGTAAACGTAGCCTAGAGCTATTTGCATTTGATCCCAGACATGAAACGATACAAAAACAACATAAATCATGTCACCTAACTTGTAACTTAATCAGTCACCAGCAGTTACTAACCAATGAACAACTACTTGTCCTTACTAGGCACTCTCCCGGAACTTTATTTCATTAACCATTTGATAGGTAGGAGACATGGCATTTACCATTACTATATCGTAGACAATGATCCATAAAACAATCTCCCTTGCAATAGCCTATTGAGAATTTCGTGAGCAGATTGTAATGTAATACACAAGGTTATCAAGATTGTGACGCTACTTTGGATCGGTGAGGGCATATAGAATCAAGTCGTTGGGTCAGATCTAGAATAGTACAATCCTACTAAATAACTAAAATTTGATAATATATAGTTTATATATGTTAAAATAATTCATATTGTGTGATTAAGAATCCTAGAAGTGAAATTAAATTGCTAAAAGTTATACAGATGTTAACGTATTACATAATAATAGGTATAACACATTCAGTAACATTAATGCATTAGTAATTAAGTTATTTTATCCTTCGATTTTATGCAATGATTATGATAAATACTTCATACAAAAAGTGATAACAATTAATATTTATATGTGTTAATGAATTCATCGTCATATTTTTCTTGCATAATATAAGTGCAAATGAAAAAAGATTAAAAAGAGCAAGAACAAGTTGTTTGTAGAATCGATAAATCATGAGCGATCCTTCAGCGATTCTTACAAATCCTAAGCGATCTTATACTTTCCTCAATTCTATGACTGATTTGGATCATTTGGATGTTAAATGATCGTAGGTTCTAACTATGGTAATACATGAAAGCCATTTGATATTACCGTATGTGACATGACACAGTTATATAGGCATCCCTAGTTTGGACAAAGCAAACTATCCTCAAACGTAAAGAGAAAAGTTGGAAAGAGGTAAACATGAAAGGGAAAGGTGATCAAGCTACAAGGAATCACGATTTGATCATGTTTACCCAAGTGCATACAATTTACATTAAGCTTTCGGTCAGTTCTCTTCAAGAACTAAGGATTGTCAACAGATTTGAATTAAGATGTGTCTGGTTTACCCAAATGCATGATGACCAAGGCCAAAGAAGCCCGAACAAAGTCCTCTTAAAAGGGTGTTAACCAGATGCAGTCAAAACCAATTACCCAAGTGTAGCACTGTGTATTTAATCTTGGATGGAGGTCCACCAAAATAGATGAAGAAAAAGTATGAATGATGTTATAATCAAAGGTTATTGTTGTTTGTAGAGAATAGAGATGGTGAGGATAAAATTAGCGATTGTAATGTTACAGTTGCTATTACTGATAGAAAGCATTTTTCCAATTACTCCCTTTGACCTTCTTAGTTTGAAACACTCAACCTTAAATTTCAGAGCTTTTGAGTGAAGTATTGCAAAGTGCAAACTCAAAGAGACGGACTAGTAGTTAGAAAGCTACGTCACCGAAGGAAGTTTTATTCCATTCAATTCACTTGACCAAAATAGTTGCATTTTTAGGGGAGCTCGTTCCCGTCCTTCTAGTTACTCTGTTTCTTTCTTTTTCTCTACGTGATTCGATGGTCACTCAGTGTCTCAACTCTCAAATGATAAAACACACATTAGATTTGATATAGGTAATAGGACACTAATGAGGATGATTGACACAGCAGCCCACATATTTTTTTTATGTATTAGTAGTAGCTTGATATTGTGCATTCTTAAGTGTTAAGACCTTTTTTTATTTTTTTGATTTATTTTTATTTGTAATAAACTTAACAATCATGATCCCAACTATTCATGATTTTCCCAAAAAAATCTCAAATAACTAAGAGTTATCTCAACTTTTAGCCTAGCTTCCAAAAACACTCCAGTTCATGCTTCCTCTCTTGCTATCATTCATCAATTTGAGACCATTTTAAGGAAGGAGGCTGGAATCGATACCTGGGCTTGTTCCGAGACTTGAGGTAAAGTATAGTTCATTGTTTTTTAGAAGATTACCAATGATTGAGAACTTGAGATTAATATATTAAATTTTTCTTAGCGTTTTGGGTTTGCCCTGCTCTGAAGACCTCACTTCTTCACGCAAGGTTAGCGGTAAATTTCATCTTCTTCGTATAAAATGAAAAGAATGGTTTAATTTAGTATGGAACATAAAAAGCTTTATATAAAAGGGGTCCCAAGCATACATGAAAAAGAAAAGTCGTTGAACCCTGTCTTCTTCAACAAATAATTCATATGTATGGGTTCGCACTTTCCAGTACACCAAACCATTTGCAAAAATTACTTCCTTAAAATTAGTGTATGCTATTGGATTAGGAGGTATCACACAGATCTGAATCACTTCATAGAACCAAGACTATCTCAATAACCCCGTCATCCACACAAGCATAAATCAGCGACACATTATGTTACGTAAGTAACCTATTCTATGAACGATTTCATACACTCTCTCTTAGCCAATATGTTGGTCAAACTAGATTCTCTGTACAACTAAAAAAGTTTTCCCACATAAATATTCTCTATTTAGTCAGAATTTGAAATGATTTAGTTCAAGGCTATTCAATATTCTTCTGAATAGTTATTTGCATCGACAGGGAAAGAGATACTGATATTTAGCAATTAGCACAACACTAAAAGGTAGGAAATTCTGATATTTAGCAGCAGACCACCAAGTGTGCAACCGCTGAAACAAAACAGAAGATATTCTTAACGCCAAAACAAATTATAGAATTCACTAGGAAGGATCGGACAATAGTTTACTTCTTGAGGAAAGGTAAAACGTCATTTTTTTCTCACGTGTCACCTTTTCTTTATTAAATTAAAAATGAGCTATCCACTTCTCTATATTAAACCGACTCATCATGGCTGATTGATCCTATCTATCATCAGTTAATGCTAATGTTCCTTTTGTTGTTCGATAGGTTGATGACATGCATGCATTATAATGATCAACATTATTGTTCCTATACCTCCCTCTTCCTACAGTACGGATGGACATTTAAGGGTCCCAGTCGCGTCTGGACCCGACCCTAACCCAGACCCTAATACACATATGATCCTCCCAAAATCAAAAAGAATGCAATGGTTACTGTGTTGATGTTTGATTGATATAAGTAGACAAACATAATGTCGTAAATGAATGTCTAAGAAACAAATACAGCTGTAGCTAAAATGAAGGAAGACAAGATACCAAGAGAAATTTAACTTCATCTTGGTATATTTCAAGACTACAAAAAGAGCGAAATTTTTAGGAAAAATTACCCAGAAAAATCCAACCTCTCATTGATTTTCCTACAATAATCCGAATTTTTGATTAACCATGAATAATCCCAATTTTAGGGCCACTTACCTAGAAATATTGTTGGCTAAATGGTGACCGATTTTTGCAAGTTAATTGCTAAAAAAAGAAAATAAAATATCAAATCAAAAATATTAAAAATTAAAAGTTGAAATCAAAATGTAAACTTACTTATTTCTCTTTTAAATTTTTTATACTTTCAAATTTTTTATAATTTTATTATGTATTTACATTTTATTTTTTCATGCAAAATGACTTATTGTATAGGTAAAAGGTTACCTTGATGCATTATTTGCAAGCTCCCCTTATAGTTGGAATTATTCACTTTTAATCAGAAGTTGGAATTATTGTAGAAAAATCAGTAAAATGTTGGATTATTCTAGGCAATACTTCAAAATTTTTATTGGGTCGGTATTAAAACGAGAATCTTCATGGTTCATCTGCACCTATGCAAATGTAATATAAGATCCTGAACCAAAGAATATTACTTGTGGATTGCCTAAAATCCCTTAAATTGGCTCCCGCGTAGGTAAGTTAAGGTAGGCCAACTTTAACAGCTTACCCTTATAACAGCAAAAAGTCCTTTTTCTATTTGACCCTTGATATGCAACCACCTTTAAAATTATCACATTAGTCAAAATGTAATCTACAATGTCAACCTATTTTGTTATAACAGTTCAGTGATACCTGAGTGCCACTTCCATTGTCACTTCCATCCCGAGCTTGTAAACCAATACTTATGTTCTCGTCTTCATCATTGCTGTCAGTGTCATTGTCTGACTCTTCGGCATACTTGGGTCCAACAGATTTTTCATTCCGTATGCAGCTTTCACTCGCACTACCACTAGACTAAGAACATAACAAGGAAAAACAAAAAGATTCAAAGAAAGCGACAGTAATTGTACGCCTAAAGATCAAATGAATGAGTTGCATAATAGTTTTCAATAACAAAAGAAAATGCTTTTTAAAAGTTAACAAAAAGAGTGTGCACCAGTTGGAAGGGAAGCGATAAAGAGTGGCTACAAAAGATGGAGGAGTTAAAGGTTGAAAGGTTTGTACATCAGGGTGTTTGAAGGTTTGATTCGGAAAATTACATCAAAGTGATGTAGTACAATCACTAGAATATCTTCATCATGAAAGAAAACCGAGGAATTTTATTTTTGTTTGGCTTCTTTACACTTGTTCAACTCGAGAGTTGAGGGTTTGAGTATGATAGAGTTTAAACCAATAAGAATGCGAAATAAAGAGGAGTTTCAGGATATAAAAGATACTAAATGTGGTTTTAGTCTTTTAAGAATTATTGGTTTTGAAGCATAATTTATAATACCTCCATCGAGAAGAGAGATCGGGTTGTTAAAAATCAATTTAAGTAAAGCAAAAAAAAAAATAAAGCTAAGAACTTACACTATGACACCTCCTCCAAACATGCTGCCAAAGGTTTTTAAGTTCATTTTTTCTTATAGGCTTCAGCAGAAAGTCAGCAGCACCCTTGGACAAGCACTTTAGAACTATACCCATTGAATCATGCGATGACATCACTGTACGCAAAATTCACAAAAGTGTGCAGGTGAAAGCTTCACACATTAAAATCTAAAAAATCAAAGGACGACATATACACAAACAAACACTGAAAAAACACAAATCACATACATAACATGCTCTAAATACCAAAAGAAACGAGAACTCACTAATCACAGGAACATTTTGGCAGCTTTTGTGACTCATTATCTTGGACAGAAGACCAATACCAGATAGTCCAGGCATGACTACTTCAGTCAAGACTAGGTCAATCTGATTGTTCAAGTCTTCCAAGATTTTCCATGCTTCAATACCATTTGATACCGCTACAACTACAAATGGCAAAATCATGAGTTCACCAATTGATGAAATGAAGGAGTACAAAACAGGAGTACTTATTTTAAACTCAACTCTTGTATAATGAAACAATGACCTTTATGTTTGTCCCCGTGGATTGTAAATAATAAAAAAAAGTGATGATATGGTATTTGATCACTGACATGCTAAAACTTGGGCAACAAAGTAAACAGAAGAGAATAGTAGGCCATAACAATTTAGAGTAACATCTATCAAATTTCACATAATAACAAGAACTAGAGCATTAAATAACAACAACAATAGCAATAGCAATCGCGGTAACAAAAACACTAACACTAACACTAACAATAACAATAACAATAACAATAATAATAATACCATACGAATAAGAATAAGAATCATAGTGCAAAAATAAGGCCGCATTAACAATATCAACAACAACAACAACAACAACAACAACAACAACAACAACAACAACAACAACAACAACAACAACAACAACAACAACAACAACAACAACAACAATAATAATAATAATAATAATAATAATAATAATAAGAAATAATAATAATAACAATAATTTGCGAATTACAGCCCTCAAGTTTAGGGCTTTTGCAAATTACAGCAACCAAAGTATCAAAGTCTATACCATTCAGGCCAAGTAACCATTGACCAACCCTAATCACCTTTGACCAGCCTAAATGACCATTGATCATTACTAATTATCGGAGCCTAACCTTGTGTTTAAGCACTTTAATGTCGTTTTCACCCATCATAACGATATTTTTTCAAAAAACAAACGTCGCGATTAATCTTATGGGGTAACTCTTTCGGGAATCTAGCTGAAACAAGTACTTATTCGCCTATTTTCCGGCACATAGACCGAAAAAGATACTTAACGTCCTTTTTACATAGCAAAATGATATTTTTTGAAAAAAGGACGTTGTGATTAACCTAATGGAATAAATATGACATTAGATATCTTTTTCATTCTACATGCCGGAAAATAGGTGAAGAAGTACTTGTTTCGATTGGATTTCCGAAAAAGTTACCCCATAAGGTTAATTGCGACGTTTTTTGAAAAAAATATCGTTATTACCCGTAATAACGACATTATAGTGCTAAAAAACAAGGGTACACATTGGTAATAAGTCAAAGGTGATTGGGGATGGTCAACAAAAGTCAAAGGTGATTAATAATGGTCAACGCTCATTTAGGCTAGTTGAAGGTTATTTGGGTTGGTCAGCGCTCACTTGGCCTGAATGATGAACTAAAAAACTTGGTGATTTGTATTAAAGTGAGTCGAGCTCGACACTTAGTGAAGTTTTAAACGAAAATCACATAAATAGAATTTTGAGTTAATAGTTGTATTTTTGATGAACTACTATTATTATGCAATAGTATACCCATAGATAAATTGTATATGAGGTACTTTTAGTGGATAATTAATTAATTAATTAATTAATTAGTTAATTATTTTATACATGATCAAAATTATATATACCCATACTTTAAATGATCTATAACAATCAAAGTCAATGGGTAATGATATTTTAATAGGGAGATGTTGAAAATGGAGTCTTGTCTCAGTTAGAGCCACTTTCCCCAGGCGGAACCTAGGTTCGGTTATTGCTAGTGAATCCCCTTCCCTTAGCTTACCCTAAAACCCGAAAAGGGAAATGTCAGAATAATATTTTCTACATTTGATGTCAGAAGAAATTTTTCTCTAAGCTTTTCTCGACAAATAACATTGTAACGGTTAAATATCAAAAAGTTAATGCGCTACCGGGATTAACGTCGCGGCAAATCACTAACATGTTAGATAGCAACCGTTAAATAACATAACGACGAGATTTTGTTCCATGTTTGAATGTGAAAAAGACAATAATTTTCCTACACTTTGTGTCTAGAAGATACCTAAAAAAAAGCATTTTATTTGATTTAAGTACACGAAACCCATATAACCGATAAGAGAACACCTGTGAAAATGTTAAAAACTCTCACTAACCATGGCCTTCCCTTAAACATCAAAACGTGGAACATTTGATAAAAACAGCGTGCCCTAACCAAGACTCTTATGCTCTTTATTATAACATTCAACAAAAGAACAACCCATATCGACATAGCCTTGGTCAATATTTTTCCCTCATTTACATTCTTTTCATGATCAATATTGATGAATTATGTGTGTTACATGCATAGTTTACAAAATAAATGAAAATCAAGGCATGCTCAGTCAGATAATACATCAATTAGAAGTTAAAAAAATATATATAATCTTGTAAACAGAAGTACCAACATATGCAATATTCAAATTGGTAAGTTGCATCACTAAAGATGAAAAGACTTCTTTGGAAAAACATGAGATAAAATTAGAATGTTTTGTGACTATTTCACATTTTATAAATAATGTCAAAGACCTCATTAGAAAAAGATGAGATAAGTTTAGATTGTTACAAAACTTAAGCCATTACAATATAAACCCCTTTAAAGAATACATATTATTGGTTTAGGGGTGAAGTCAACCAACTTGAGGGAGCCAATTGCAAGACATTAGACCAGTGCTGCTAAGTGGCTCCCTGCTATGTTTAGACGATTACATGTACGCAATTTTGCCCTCACAATTACAAAGTGGTTAGTTTCCGTTGACCCTTGATTCCAAACATCACGTACAACTTCATATAAATAAGGACATAATTTAATTTTAATAACTATTTTAGTATAGCTCATTATACTCCAAAACCAATTAGCTATAAATTTGTGGCTCCATTATATTTCAAGGCTTAGTTTACGGCAAAACAAAAGGACAAAAATGATTTTTAATATAAATACCCACCACTACAATATCACTCTTGAAATAATACTTATTTCCTTTTACCTTATTGCCAACAACTACACTAGAAACACAAAAACACTTTGGTCTCTTTTTATAACACCATCACATTAAAGAGTGAACTCCGTCCGTGAGTGCTTGTCGCTTATTATCGGTCCCATGCCCAGATGAAGGAGAGTGAGCAGTAAGTTAGTGACAATAAAATCAGTCTATCTTAGTCACATCATATGAACGTGAACCAAAAATCAATTCCATGGGGTACATCCCCTACTCAACGACGCGCTGCACTTAATAGGCCTTGGTGTAGTGAAAAGTATACAAAGGTTGCTAGGTCGTCATCCAGAAGTGATGCGCCATATTGCTTGAGTGTGGTGTCAAATGAGAAAGGGCAGGTTACCTATACTAGGACGTCGTCCAGAAACGAGGCGCCACATGACCCGAGTGTGGTGTCAAATGAGAAAGGGCACATAAGGTTTAATCATATGAGGTTAAGGAAAAACAAGGATCTTAGATTATAAACGAGATTTTGGAATATTGTTAGCTTAACCAGTTTACTGATGGATATCATGAAAATTAGAAAAATTAACAGTATATGTCTACAGGAGACAAAATGGGTCTGAAATAGGGCCAAAATGATAGTAGGTGAAGGCAGAAATATAAGCTGTGGTGTTCAGGACAAGATAGAAATCAAAATGGAGTTGATGTCTTTATGGATGAACGAACATCTAAGGATGTAGTAGAGCAAGAAAAACGAAACGATTATAAGAGTGGAAATTGTATATGGTAAAGAGATTTTGGATGACATAATTGCCAACGCACCACAATTGGAAATAGAAGAATCAATTAAAAGGAAATTATGGGAGGATCTCGATGATATGGTGCAAAATATACCAATGAATGAGAAGCTCTATATTGAAGGTGCTTTGAATTGGCACATAGGGGTATGTCGTAGTGGCTACAAAAATGTTTATGGAAATTTTAGCTATAGAACTAGTATTTTAGATTTTGCACTCTTATATGATTTGTGGGTTGCTAACACATGGTTTAAGAAAAGAGATAGTCATCTGGTTACTTTTCAAACTAGAATAGGATCAAATGGTGGAGATTATAAGCGGATAGTACTAAAGTTTTGTCAAGAAAGTTATCAAAGAAGCAGATAGAAAGATGACTTCGAATGCAGAGGATACATGGACAAAGATGAAAACTTGCATCATTCGAAGCTTAGCGAAGAATAAGAAAATCAAAACCAAAACAAAAGGTGCGAGGCGAAATTAAAGTCTTTAAAGGAGCTATTTGACAAACTAGATTTTAAAGGAGAATAATATATATATATATATATAGAATAGCAAAGAGGAGACAAGAAATAATATAAGACATAGGTTTAGTAACATGTATTAAGGATAAGGACTGAATATTCTAGTTATGGACGAGAACATTAAGGATCGATGGAGGGAGTATTTTGATGAGCTATTTTATGGAGGACAAGGACATGCTGTAGGGGGACACAACAATCGTTCCTTTAGATGAAAATAAATAAATTTAAGCGAAAAATACAAAACTTAGAGATGGATGTGACTTTGAAGGAAATAAAGCTAAAGAAAGCGTTTAAGCCATATGGTATACATATTAAGGTATGGAGATGCCTAGGGATGATTGGCGTGACCTGCTTATACTAATCTATTCAACAATAAATTAGGGGAAAAACAAAAAGCCTAATGATTGGAGAAGAAGTACTCTAGTGCCTATTTACAAGAACAAAGGAGATGTCCAAGATTGCTCTAACTGTCGAAGAATAAAAATTATGAGCCATACTATAAAGATATGGGAATGAGTGGACACAAATACGTATGCAGAAATGTACCTCTATATCAGAGAACCGATTCGGATTTATGCTAGGGATATCTATAACGAAAGCAATCCATCTTAAAAGACAAATGATGGATTACTATAAGGCTAGAAAAAGATACTTGCATATGGTTTTTATTAACTTGAAAAAAGCATACGACAAGGTACCAAGAGAAGTACTATTGGAACTAATATATTGGTTCTTTTTTGGGATTAAGGCTCTAGCATTGTTGTTGTGGTATCACATTTAAAGTGGATGATAGAAGAAACAGAATAGGTGACTACTACTCCCATGTTACAAATACAAGGCCATATTACCTTATCCTAAAGGTAGCAGGATTCAGCTTACAAAGCATGGAACTAACAATATCAAAGAAGTGATCTATGATGGTTGGTAGCATCTGACAATAACCATAATAATAAATCAAACTAAGCATTCCTGTTCCTATATTTAGACTGGGTCTTTTCCTTCGGTCTAAATACATGTCCGCTCTAGTCATCCCCTTTCTCAATAACAATTCATATAGTTCCCATTTGAGCTACTTGAAATCTTCATAATCCCTTAAATAGTCATGTTAGAACCTAGAATATTTCGACACTGTTTTGGACCAAAATCATGGGAACTTTAGAGTTGGACACTTGAACCAATACTTGAAGAGTTGAATCTAACAAGCATCTCTGAAATACTCCTCAATTTCATTCTTAAGGATAAAAATAAAATTAAAAAAAAAAAGAATTGAATGAACCTAAATTAAAAAGCTAAAAATATGAAACAAAGGAAATATACATCTTCTGCTGAATTTGTTGGACAGATATCTCTTCCCTCTTCTCTTTTCCCTCTCCACCTCCATTAGTGGATTTCCCTCAAATTTGTTGGACAGAAATTTACAGAAGAAGGCAATGCAAACCACAAGAGTAAATATTTTCCATAAATGAGTCGCTTTTAGGGAGTATGCTACACATGGACTCCCAATCTTCCTCACAAATCATCAATTAAAATAATGAATAACAAAAAGAATAAGCAACAAGCATGAAGTTTCAAAGAATATCATCTAAGTCAATCAAATGAATCTCAAAATGGATCAAACAAATCAAGTACCGATTCAGCCAATGCCCATGAATTTGTCGGAATAAACTCACCTTCATAGCTACAGTTCCGTAGCAAAGCAGTAACAATATGACATGTTGAGTCATCATTTTCGACAAGTAAAACCTTAGGAGATCCAGCAGGAAGAAACCTATCCCAACATACTCGTGCTTGGGATTGTACTTGTGGATGAGGCCCATGAGCCTCAACCGGAAGCTGAACAGAACTCAGAGAACGCCTGCTGTTTGCATCCTCGCCATCTTCAATAATTCTCAATTCATCCTCCTCCGAAAGCCACTGACCTTCACCTGCAACACCGCCCCTGCCTCCTCGTTTCTCAGCCTCTATATGTTTATTAAGTTCTGCTGTCCCCTTGGTAACACTAGGCCCATTGTCACTTTTTTGAACTAACCTCATTAATCAGATTCAAAATAATCAATTACTATAAAGAAAATGAATTTATCATGGAACTTATACCCATCATGTCTACTAAACAATCTCTGCATCTTGCATCTTTGAAGTGAAAATGCCTTCAAAATACAGGAGAGATGAAACCCTTCAATTAACCCTATTTTGATAGGGAAAAGAAAAGTTAATATCATCATACACACACTTAACAACAAAAAAAACATACTAAAACTAACAAATGAATCATTAGCTTTAATGGGTTGGGCCTCAGAGACGTCTCTCAGAGAAACTGTCTCTCTGGAGACGATCACTAATTAGCTTCCCCAAGCTATCATATCAATAAGAATCAACCCCAAATTTAGTAAATGAATCAAAATAAACCGAAATCAAAACCTAACTAGTTTCCCAATCACCCACTTATATAAAGTCATCTTCTTTGATAAGAGGGTGGTATGTAGCTTGAGCAGGATATACAGGGTATAATGAGGATGATAAAAAGCAAATTATTGACAAACAAGGGGAAAACCAACAAAAAGCAATTCAAAACAGAAACCCAAAAAAATCAGTAAATTTACATGTTAATATGTTATGCAAGTTTCAGATTACTAAAAGATATAACCTTTGATTTCAAATATAAAAGATCTAACCTTTAAAAAGAAAACTACCCATATTATACTATTTTCACAATCTAAAACAAAAGGAAGAAAAAGAAACAAAGAAATAACAAACTTACCATCTAAAAATTTAGTGATGAAGAGCTCAGCATGAATTTTTATACCTAAAGCTGTGAAAAAACATCAAAACAACAACAAAAATAAAGATTCAAAAATCAAACTAACAATTCAAACTCGGATTAGTTGAAAATTCATAAACCAAATTAGGGTTGTTCAACTTTATTTCAGTTTCAGATAAATATAAATTAAAATAAAACTTAAAGATGGAGCTTTTACTGGTTTTTGGAACTATAGTGGAGCTCAAGAATTATCCAAAGCTTAAATCTTGAATATTTTTTGGCCCAAATTCAGCTTTCAATAGATATGAAAAGTTTTTTTATTATTATTATTTTTTTTATTATGATATAAAATCTAAAAATGAATTTGGTTCTATGTGGGTGAAGGAACAGATCAGAAGATATAGGTAAAGAATTTAGTTAGAATATTACTACATTAAAATTTAGAAGAGAAAAAGAAAAATGATGACGTGGAGGAGAGAGGGGCAACTGAGAAGGACAGGTAGGATAACACGTAAGATGATTCTGCTGAAGTGGAAATTGAGATCCAAAGCTCTACGGAGAATAGAGTAAACGAGATCTAAATTGATCTCAGTAAATCAAATTTGTTGACACGTTGGATGCTGTGGGGAGAGTTAAAGGTTTGGTTTTTTTTTTGGTAATAATAAAATAAAAAGAAAAGCAAAAGTAATTATAAATGCTTTCTTGCGATTTATGATTAATTTATCCCTTGCCGCCTTTCATGGGCCCCACCCCCACGTCACCTCAATAAAAATCTGCATTTGCCAATTGCGATTTCTACATGGATGAGTGAGGCCATGTTGGAAACTAGTTGTGGTGCGCATCCGAACCCCTAAATTATATAATTAACTGTTATTAATATGGATTAAAAATAAATATTAATGTAAAAAAATATAAAAAATTATGTTTTAATATTATAAATGTTATTCCTTTTGTTTCTCAAAAAAGTTTTTATTTATCAATTTGAGGTGTTTTATTTGTTGTGCCATTAAGAATTTTTATATTTGTATTACAAGTTTTGGACAAAAATAATATTATTTATATCACTTTAATATTTTTATAATATTTATAGTCCCCATATATCTTTCACTAATTTTATTTTAATATTTTTATTAGAGGTGTTCATTCGGGTCATCGGGTCGGTTTCGGACGGGTGTAATTCGGCTCGGTTGGTTTTCGAATCAGTAAATTTTCGGTTGTATACAACAACGGGTCATACTCGGGTCAGATCGGTTGGTTACGGGTCGGTTTAACAACGGTTGTTCGCATTATCGGGTTCAAACCGGTTTGTTATCGGTTGAAATTCGAGTCGTGTGTCAATCGAGCTCGGGTTATCATCGGTCTTACATTAGTTCGGTTTTTCGGGCACAAATCGGGTTCGAGCTTTATTTTTCGAGTAGTTATCGGTTACGAACAACTATCGATCGGGTCAATATCGAAATAAGTTAATAGTCGGGTTTTTAATTGATGTATGCTCATTTTATGGCAGATCAATTTATTTCAATTAGTTTATAATATATATATATATATATATATATATATATATATATATATATATATATATATATATATATATATATATATATATATATTTATATTTATATATATATATATATATATATATATATATATGACTATTATTTAATAATGCATCATGTTGCTACTTTTGATAATTGATTAAGTATTAAAACTCGATAATCGAAACTCGATTTGTTTGAATGAATAATAAGAATAATCTAAACTATCTCATAGGCTATTAGAATATACATTACTCTATTACACTAATAATCGATTGTATTTCTAAGTTTGATAATTGAAACTTATTATATATAATAAAGTCAATTAGATTAATCAAGTAATCATAACCATTTTATATGATATTATGTATTTATACTTATTAGTGACCTTGAATACTTTAAAATAATAAATCTATTACGCTAATAATTCATCGTATTTAATTTAAAACTTAATAATGTTCGGAACTAGACCTATTGGAGTGAATGAAACTAATACAAACTATCTTATAGAGTTATAGTTACAGTTACAAATTATTATTTAGAGTTAACTCAATGCTATTACTTATTAGTTATTAGTATTACTGAATACTGATATTGAATACTCTAAAGTAATTTATAGGCTATTAGCCTATTAATAATCGATCGTAACAATTGATCCCCTTGTTACAAGAATGTTTAAATGGCCATTCGTCTTTTCCATGTGATGGTGCACATTTTCATATTCGTTGTGCGGCCCACATTTTAAATTTGATTGTTAAAGATGGATTAAAAGCAATTGGTCCTGCTGTCAAACTTGTGCGTGATAATGTCAAGTACATTGATTCATCCGAGGCAAGGATGATTAGGTTTAGAGATTTTGTATCTCAGTTGAAAAAACCTTCTTCGCTGAAATTGTGGTTGGATGTTGTAACAAGATGGAACTCTACATACTTAATGTTGAAGCGAGCTCTTGACTATAGAGTTGCGGTGAATCGCTTTGGTAGTACTGAGCCTGACTACACCTTAAAGCTCACTGATCGTGAGTGGGAATCTGTTGAAAACATGGCTTCTATTCTTCAACCTTTCTATGAAATGACCAATCTTTTTTCTGGGTCAGATTATCCCACTGCAAATCTGTATTTTGAACAAGTTTGTAAGGCAAAATACCACCTACGACGTGCTTGTGAAAGTGAGGATACCTGCATTAGAGGGATGGGAAATGAGATGTTTGAGAAGTTAGATAAATATTGGGGCGAGTCCTCTTTAATTTTGTCTATTGCTGCGGTGTTTGACCCTAGGCATAAGATTCCATTTCTAAAACATCATTTTAGAAAGGTTTATCAATCTGAGGATGAGGTTTATTAACAAATTGTGAGGGTTCGCTATGGACTTGTCAATCTTTCAATGATTACAAGTCTACAATTACTTTATCGACTAAAACTCATCAAGCTTCTACTTCTGAAAATGTCGCATCAGTTGGTTCATGCTCTCGTGATTCTGATGGCTATGAGGTATGTATTATTTAATTTTAAACTCCTTTTAACAATATATTTATTATTATTACTATTAATAAGTTTCATATGTTTTATTGTTTGTTTACAGAGTTTTGAAAATTCTCAAGAACTACTTTTTTCTTCAAATATTTTATCGGAAGTGGAAAAATACCTTGAATCACCTTTGCACATGCATGGTGATTCGAAATTTGATATTTTGTTGTATTGGAAAGACCAACAAACTACATACCCAATTATGTCTAAAATAGCTAAAGACATATTGGCTATTCCAATAACCACAGTTGCATCCGAATCAACTTTTTCTATGGGAGGAAGAATTTTGAATAGATGGAGAGCATCCCTTTTATCAAGACATGTTGAAGCCTTGATTTTAACTCGTAATTGGTTGTTTGGATATGAAGAAGAATCTGATGAAGTAGGATTAGTTGTTGGCAGTGACTTAGTTCCCGATGCAGAATCGCATGCTAAGGGAGATCAGGGTCCAAGTGGATCCTCGTCTTCAGAATCTAGTACGTATTTTACTTTTTAAATAAATGTTAGTTAATTATCATTCTATTATAACTCGTGTTTCGTGTACTTTATGTACTCAGTTATGGTTGATTCACTTGATTGTTGCCATGCAAAAGATGTTGGTTCTTATGGATCTGATTGTGGCTCAAATTGAAACACGAAATCTGGACACAAGTAATTTAACCTTACATGTCACATGGAAACTTGATAATCGTTAGGTTGGGTGAATGTTATCCATGAGTCTTAGTCTTATGGGCAACTTTTTAATAGCCTTGTTTACTTGAGATTAGGCAATTAGAAATGTTTCCTTAGCTATGATTCATGTTGGTAGCTTGCTGAACATGCGGTGTTTGTTGACCTTGAGAGGCATTACAATGATCTCACCCGACATGTGATACATATTGGCATTTCTTTTTTGTATCTTTCTTATAAGAATGAATTACTTTCTTTCAATACTTTTTTTGTTTGTTTTTGTTCAAGATTGAAATATGGTACCACAAGCAAAGTAGCAGTACGTGAGAGATTTTATGGTGGATATATAACTATATATAGTTGCTGATTGAATGTTAATTTTTGGGGTTAAAAACTTGATATTTGTATATTTACATTAGATGGATGTATAAGTGATGGATGTAAATTTTTGGAGTAAAAAACTTGATATTTGTATATGTTAATTTGGTGGATGTATAAGTGATGGATGTAAATTTTTGGGGTTAAAAACTTAATATTTGTATATTTATATTTGGTGGATGTATAAGTGATGAATGTAAATTTTTGGGGCTTAAAGCTTGAAGAATTGGTGGAATCTTATTGGTTTATAATTGATTTGCTAAAATATTTATATATAATCTTGTTTACAATCTTTCAATATTAGAAATTAGTTTTCAAATATTCAAAAAATCATAATTAGAAAACTGAAATTGGACCTAATTTGCTAAAATTAGGTGAAAAATTGATTCGGATTTGTAACAGTTCGATTAACAATCGGTTCGGGTTGGTATCAGTTCGGGTTAAAAACAGTTCGATTAATAATCGATTCGGGTTTGTATCAGTTCGGGTTAAAAACAGTTCGATTAATAATCGATTCGGGTTTGTATCAGTTCGAGTTAAAAACACTTCGATTAATAATCGATTCGGGTTTGTATCAGTTCGGGTTAAAAACAGTTCGATCTTAATCGGTTTTAGTCAGGTTGCATTCGGTCACGTGCATAATTCGGGTTGGATTTGACTCGGGTCGATAACTGTTCAGTTCGCGTAACATCGGTTAAGGTTTATATGTCGGTTATAAAATTCGGTTGCAATTCGAGTTCGATTTTGCCCTTTTCGGTTATCAAACGGTTCGAGTGAAGTTTCGGTTCGGGTAATTGCGGTTCGGTAAACCTAAAAAATGTACATTTTTCGGGTCGGATAATTTTCGATTCCGTGTCGGATTTTCGGGTCGGGTTTGTTTTGAACAGCTCTAATTTTTATATTATTTATGGTCTTTACATGTTTTCCACGTTTTTATTAGTTGTGGTTTTTCTATTTTTTTTCCACTAACTTTCTTTTAATACTCCCTCCTATGCATTGATTAGGGACATTTTCTTATTGGGTCAATTCATCGATTATGTCCCATTTTTATTTTTGTCATTTTTTTTTACCATTTTACCCTTACTATAACAATATAACATCACATATAATTAATGTCCTTTATAGAAAAAGAGAGATTTCCACCAACTTTATGGAAGATTGCACTATTTTTGGTAATGTGGGAATATACCAAAAACTTTTGATATAGATTCAGATGATTACAGCAGATGAGGAATAGTTAAGGAAGTGAATGTAAATTTGTTGAAGCCAATCTGCATAAGAGAAGTTGATTATAGAACCCATTTAAGAACACCTTTCTTTGATAGTGATGTAAATTGGTTTTCCTTGTACTACTTTTGATCTCTCATGATAAGCCCATAGAGTTGAGCCCATAGAGTTGTTCCACTGTTTTTTCAAATAATTGCTCAAAATGATGTATGTGAATGTTGTGAGGCTAATTATGTATATGGCATTTTAAACTTAACTTAGTTTTCTTGAAGTATATGAAAGTTAATGTGGTGGTATGAAATAAAACATAAATAGTTTCATATCTTGAAGCACAAGTTTTTGATAGTATGTACTTCTATCCAAGCCATTGAAAAGGCCTCCATTTTGATATTACTTATACTTTTTCCCTATCAAGTGGTGACTTGTTTGTTAGTTCATCTAAGAAGAGTAATCTTGTTCCATAGTTGGAGAGATAATTTGCAATTAAGAAACTTAATCTTAAAAACAAAATGATAAAAAAGTCTTTACTAGTGATAAATGAGAAAAACAAAATGATGAATAAGTTAAAAGGACAAATTACAGATTAAAAAACAAAATGATCAATATATATATATATATAATGTCATAAACAAGCAGTACAATAAAATGTATTTGAACACAATGTTTTATGTGGCAAAACAGTGGAATGTATTAATAAATAATATTAGTCTGTCATTGTGGTCATATGTTTGGAATGTCAGAAATCAGAAGTGATGTATTATTTAGAATGCAAGCAAGTAATTTAAAAATAGAAAAGCTAAAAGAAACACTTACTAGAGTTGAGTTGAGGAATATGTTGTGTGAATTTGTGGATATCAACCAACTTCATGAACTTCACTTTAAGATATGTTGGAAATGGTTAGTATATATACAAGTAGATGATGAAAGAGGATAGAAAAGTAGTAGCTTTTGTTATTATTCCTCTTATCTATATCACCTTTTTGTGGTTAATTCTATTCTATCAATGAGAAAATAAAAAAGTTTTCTCACTACTTTTAAAATGCTAATTTATGAAAAATTAGAAAATACTAAAAAAATTTAAAGCATAAGTATGAAAAAATGGGTGTTTAATTATAGAGCATAAAATTTTAGGACTATTAGTGTATTTATATTTTAATTTTTAATATATGTATAAATAAAAAAAAAACTATTTAATAATGTATATATTTTTAGGACACTTGTCAAAATGTAATTGATTTTCACAACTTCTTCATTAATACAAGCCCGACCCAATCATCGGAGCCTCATGAGTAGAAGCTCGGCCCCCATTTTTGAGAGGCTCAAAAATTCTTGAATTTTCATCTTCCATTAATAGGAATGGGCATGGGTTGGATTTGGGTCGGATCGAGCTAAACCCAAATTCAGAAGCTAATATTTTTCATGGACTCAGACTCGGATCCAGATCCATAGGGTCTTAGACTTATGGACCCGGACCCAGACTCTTAAGGTCTGACGGGTCTAGGATCTAGATCTGGGTCCAAAATAATTTTTTTTCCTAAATTTCTTTTAAAATTATATTTTATACAATTTTCGACCATTCGCATGAAATTATTTAAATTCTTTTGAATAATAAGGATCTTGTAATACTTTATACTAATTGAGCAAATAAATATATAAAACTTTGCAACATAGAAGTTCTTATACCAAAATATTTTATTAAGTCTTTTAATTTTACAATTATAAATACAACAACCATATTTCAAATTAAATAAACCGATAAAGTTTAAAATCACTTAATGTTAAAAAATATAACGAAATTCCAAATCAAACAAGTAAATAGACATGATACCAAATATATAATTTAAAAATAAAAGATGTAAATGGGTCGATGGGTCAAATCTGGATCAAATGTGGGTCTCAAACGTGTGGACCCGAACCCGAACCCTAAGATCATGGACCCAGATCTAATCTAAAATTATAGGGTCTAAAAATAAATAGATCCAAACCCTTAAAATTAGGGTCGAGTCTAGACTTTTAGGGTCAAAGACTTAAATTCTTTCTCTGATTTCTTTCCCATTATTTTCCCCAAAGTCTCAAAGTTCAACTCTTCATCCCAAAAATTCTTGAACTTCCATTCTCCATTACTTTTCGGTTTCAGAAATAACAAATTAATCGTTTTTTTATCTTAGTAATTTGGTGAATTGATTAACTATTGTAGCGTTCTTCATCTTCTACCTTTTACTCCAACATTTTTATTCTTCCTTTGTTTCTCTCTTTCTCTCTTTTTTTTTTTTTATTTTTTTTTATTTTTACTTTCTATTCTCTTTTGTTATCAAGAAGAATAGATTTTAGTAGTCACCACTTATCAATCTTGAGAAATTTGAAATTTTGGTTGAAATTATGTTGCTCTAATATTTGATTATTCACCCAAAATTTATTGTGGTTGATAATCAAGTATTTTTTGTTAATAGTTCAAAATCCTTTATTATTGTAAATTTCATTATAATTTTTTTAATTAATAATTATTATAAATAATATTTAATTTTTTAAAGGCCTATTTTAAAATTTTCTTCAGGGCCTTAAAAATTTTAGAGACAGCTCTACATCAATACAAAATTTCCTCATGTTGAGTGGAAATTTTTTTTCCATGCATGGAAATTTTTAAAACCTCACTAGTGTAAGTTATGTTTCACAATTTATAAATATCTCCACTATTTTCATTTTATCTCTATCCTCCTAATAAAATTACGATTTTACTCGTGGACTTAAAATTTCTTACATATACTCTAACCTTACTAAATAACACCTTTATCACACTTAAAAAACAAAATTACAACATAAAATTTTTGGAGCAAAAGCTAAGAAATTCAATCCGCAAACAAATAATCAAGGTAATTTTTTATTCAAATCGTAGTTTTCTTTTTTAAAAAAAAGGAAAAAAAAATTGAGTCGCACGCGACTCGGCCGCGGCTCAGTCGCACAAAACGTGCGATTGAGTCGCGCATTTAATGCGACTCACCAAATTTTTATTTTTTTTCCTTTTTTTTAAAAACTAATATACTTATTATTATTATTATTATTATTATTATTATTATTATTATTATTATTATTATTATTATTATTATTATTATTATTGTTGTTGTTGTTGTTGTTGTTGTTGTTGATGTTATTATTATTATTGTTTTTAATTTTTTTTTAAATATTGATATTATTATTATTATTATTATTATTATTATTATTATTATTATTATTATTATTATTGTTGTTGTTGTTGTTGTTGTTGATGTTATTATTATTATTGTTTTTAATTTTTTTTAAATATTGATATTATTATTATTATTATTATTATTATTATTATTATTATTATTATTATTATTATTATTATTATTATTATTTTATTTTATTTATTATTGTGATTATTATTATTATTATTATTATTATTATTATTATTATTATTATTATTATTATTATTATTATTATTATTATTAACTATTTATTTTTCTTTAAATATTATTTTTATTATTTTTGTTGGTGATGTTGTTGTTATTATTGTTATTGTTAATAAATTTTTCTTTAATGTTATTTTTAAATATTGTTTTTGTATTAGTGTTATGATTATTATTATTATTATTGTTTTTGTTATTATTGTTATGATTATTATTATTGCTATTTTTATTATTATCATGATTATTGTTAATTTAGAAAATTAATTACAATAATAATAATTAATATTTTGTTAAATTATATTTGTTGATAATGAGTAGTTTAATATATTAATTAATTATTGTTTTTTGTTCATGTGGTTAATTTAATGTGTAGACTGAGTTAGAGATGGGAACAGTAACAAGAGGGGGGGTGAATTGTTGTTGTTACAAGTTTAAGTGTTTTTGCCCTGTTACAAGTTTTAGAGCGAAGTAGCGAAAGAGACAACACGATTTTTTACGTGGAAACCTTCTAGGCCTAATTAGAAGGAAAAACCACGACCCCCCGGGATTTCTAAACTCTTCACTATGTTTAAGGCAACTCGTTACAATTACATTAAACACCTTACTTCACTCGAAGCGCATCAACAAGGCCAAACTTCTCTCTCCAATTGCTTCACTCAAAGCAACGCTCTTAGCTTCACTAAAAGCTAAACACTTCCCTAGCTTCACTAAAAGCTATCTAATACCCCCTAGACTCACCCATGTCTAGTTACAATTTCTCTCTCAAAAACCCTTACAAAAAGGATAAAATTCTCTAAAATAAAATCAATAAATTGCACAAGAAAATATTATAAAATTAATTGGCGTTTTTAAAACAAAATGTTTCTTGTAAATTTCTAAAAATAATCGCATGAAAATAACAAAGCTCATACGTTGGATACACTTAGGAACAGCCGAATTAGATCACTATTTATAGAACTAGATTCCCTAATAAAAAGGAAGAAACCAACCACTATTTCCTTATCCAAAATAATAAGTAGAATAATGTGGATCTTAAGATCCAAGTTCATCCTACGGTTGATATCTGAAAATAGGTATTTATCTTGACAAATTCAAGCCCACGGTCATCCTAATAATAACCGCTGTTCCCTTATACTAACAATAGGCAGATCAGCTACTGTTCCCTTTTACTGATAATAGCAGCTCCCATATACTAAAATTAATTGCAGTTTCCTTTTTCCAATAATAACCACGGGTACTTAAACTAATTATAGACACGGTTATACTTTGCCAATAATAGGGACGGTTGCCTAATTACTAATATTAGGGATAGTTACTTATTTACCAAATTTGGGGACGGTTATTCTAACAATAGCTAAGTCTTCCTTAATATCGACTGTTGTTCCTATATTTAGTCAATTTATTCACTAAATATAGACCCTAAATAAAGGATTATAAAAACGTTAGATATTTTTGGAAAATACTTTGCCAATTAAACATTAATAATTTATTAATGCAACAAATTAACTTTAATTAATACATCAACTAAAAATTGAAAATATAATTAAAAACAGAATTTCAGTGGACGTTTATTAAGCTGACTTCAATCCAGGAACAGTGTGCTGTCTCTAATTTCCAGTTTTGTTAGATTATCAAACTTAGGAACAGTAGACCTCCTGTCTACATTTGACATCCTAAGCGATATACTTCTTCTAATATCCTTTGGATCCTTTTGACACGTACATTTCCATAGATTAAGTCATAGGTACTATCAATGATCATTGTCAAGATCGGATATTGACCTGCACACAATCTCTAAAAACATATTTGTTTAAATAAAGTGTAGTCATCATCAAAACTCAAGAGGTCCAACATAACGTAACGTTTGATTATTTTTATTTATTATTAATAGTTAATTAAATTATCAAATTTGTAGTAAATGACTGGTAGTCAAGGGAAAGGAAAGGGTTTTTTTAGACACTTGTTAAGCGGGAATATTTTTAGGCCTACCCTACTCAGAGGGGACCCTCATGAGAGGGGGGTAACGGGTTCTGCTAGAAGGGCTAGGCAAGAAGAGGTTGCCAGACACAGTGACGCCCAACGGTTGAGTACGCTGCACCATGTGAGCACTCGGTTTGATGACCAGGCTAGCATCCAGAGTAGTTGGGGGGTTTCTACTGATGATGATGATGATGATGTTGATTACCAAGGCGCTATTAGTCGCCCAGTGGATTGGACTGTTGTCCGCAGAGTCGACGGTAAATTCACACGTGCCGCCCGTAATTCTGCAGGTGCATCTGAGCATGCCAAACGTTGTCACGTTGATGATGAGCCGTCACGGGGGAGCAGGCGCTCACAGTCTGCTAGAACGGACTGGTTGGTCACATCGCCCCAGCCTGGGGGGCCATAGATACGCGCCTGATAACCAACATCGGACTCCGTAAATGACTTTTCCAAGGGCATTGCTAAATGAGCACCCACGCACCACCTACATCGGGGGTATCACTTGCTTTGATATCGTCGAGGTGTATTTACCGGAGAGGACAATGCGACAAGTCGGCTTTGTGCAGGCTATTCCCCCCCTCCTATCAGACCAACCCAGGTTGTACGACCGGCACACAGTACCTATTCCGTGAACTTTGCTTCTCCGCCTATTTACACGGAGGCATGGAGTAGGTTCCCCTAATGTGGCCGCCTTGGTGATCTGGCACTTCGTCGGGCATCTGTTCCATCAGAGGCTGATCCTAATTACGTTGACTGGTTCAAAGTGTCCTTTCACTCATACGTCCTCCCCGGCGAAGGACCGAGTGCCGGTTTTGGTACAGTTTAAAACAGTGCGGAATAAGTTAGTTTTTTTTTAATTTATTTGTTTTTTATTATGTGTTTGTGTTATTTAGATGCTGTTTAATATCTTATTCACACCCTTTTTTTTTTACAGTTTCTAAATGAATGGCCGAGTCGAGTCGCTCCAATGGTGAGACTGCCTCCTGTTGCGGAAATGACCCATCGGGAAATACATGCTTTAGATGTATACGTTTCTGATATTAGAGATTTATTTGCCGACTGGCAAGCTTTTAAGGGGCATGGCCCTTCATAGACTGTTGGTCTTTGTAATTGAAAATTAATTTACATCAATGGTCATATTTATTACATCAATGCTTTTTACATTATAGTTAAATTAATTTACATCAATGCTTTTATTAATTTACATCAATTCTATACATATTGAATTCCATCCACGTATTGAATCTCATCTACAGATGTAGTTAAACTAAATAATGTTGTACAGTATCACTATGGACTATCTACAAATTGAATCCCATCTACATGTGTAGTTAAACTAAATAACGATGTACACAATGTGTTACACTATAAACTATCTAAATTTACAGCATCTTCAGCGGTGTTATTACACTGTGGTGGTTGTGGCCCTTATAGTCTATTCCAAAGCAAAATCCTGTTACTAAAATGTGTTTCTATATGTCTCGAAGAATTGTCAACTGCTTCTCTCCATGATTGCTGGACTGGCGACAGTGGAGATGAATCGTCGTTCATTAATAGTTGAACAAAATGATTTCTATTCACCTAACTTATGTATAACTTTATTTACACTATGCACACCCGCTGCTTTCCTTAACGGAAGAACCAAACAATTGTACATCGGATTACCGTCAGCAAAACCATAATAAGCAATGCCGATGTTAAGAAATGTTGTTGCACAGTACAATGTCATCGGTGCTTCCATCCAGTGAATATAAGGAGCAGATCCATTGCTGTGTGAACCAATTTTGAATATAGCATTGTCTAACGCCTCCTCCAATAGATACACACTTACGTATTGGTCTCTGTTCATTTACATTTCCATGCACATTGCACGTCTTAAAAGAGGCCATGCCTCCTCGCCTCCCAACTCTGTGACGGTAATAGCTCTAAAACTACAATTACCATCACCTATAACATCAATCCAATCAAACAAGTAAGGAGGGAGAATGTGCGGGATGTGATTGGGTCATGGAAACAGTGAAAAATCACGACCTACTGGATCATCTGCAATTATTGAAAATATGGTTAGTAAGATTAAGCTGTAGCAAACTAATTTAAATAACGGCAAGGAGAGTCATGTACCGGATAAGTTGAAACTAAACTTAATTCCAACTTAGGATTGTGTTTCCTAACCACTAGATCTACCACTGGATCTCCCGCGGAATGAAGATCTAGACCCTCGACCACGAGAAGATGATCTACCATATTCAAATGCGCTTTTATTTCTTCTAAGGGTTTTTCTTGTGGTTGGTCTTCCCTTTTTAGGTGGACTTGCGTAAGGCTCAGGTATATCGGCTCCATCAGGGTGTAATTCATGTTCAAGTACCTGAGACAAGCGTCGTAGAACAGCCGGATCAGCTTTTAAGACTTCATCGACCAACGATTGAAAGTACTCTTTGTCATCGGCGTTTATGTGTCGTGCTTCTTTGTTGGTGTCATCTCCTACCTCTGTGTACGTTAAAGTACTCCAGAATGGATGAATTTCATCCAAATACAAAGCACCTTGTGAACCGATCGACATATATAAATAACAAGCACACGACAATCCATGGGTGCGTTGAAGTACACAACCGCATTTGTTAAGTACATAATCACTCAAATCTAACATACGGTTATGCTCAAGCCGCAACTGCTCCAAGGAAAAAATAGATACATGGCGATATAAAGGTCTAAAGAAATGATGTCGCAACGATCTTGAAACATAATTCATGGATTCTTGTAGCGCTTGTCGGATCCTGGCTCGCTGGTTTGTTATCTGTATGTGTGACCTTTTAAACAAGGTATCAAATGAGTTATTACCGCTACTAAGATAATACTTGAAAGACGAGTGTTGGCTTTCAACTCTACTGGTAGTCTGGTTACCCATGTGTAAACAGTCATTCGTCCATGCACGCAAAAACTTCTCTTTAAGTGGATTCCATGTTCCAGCCAAGTATCTCACGACCTTTCTGTTCCTAACCAACTAAGTAGTCACAATCGATTGCCATCTCTCTTCAAATTCGTCGAGTGTAGAACTTTCAACCAAGGGGTTCCATCTACTTTTCCTGAATACCTTCCCTTGTTGATTTCTTTTCCGGCCACACAACTTGTCCACCATGTTCTCAACATCGTTGGCAATATGCCATATGCATAACAAATGCCGCACATCTACATTAAACACAACGATTGAACGTAATTATGAATTATTCAATAAAGAGAACGAAAATAATTAATCAACAAAACCTTTTTACCTAGAAAGACGTCACAAATACCTGCAGATAAACCCTCATCTCGATCAAGTGACAATGACGCTAGAAGTCTGAGCTGTGCCAAAAATATCTCTCAATCCCTGTAACACCAACGAATATGACACAACCGCCTCATCTCGCATCAAACAGAACGCAACCAAGAAGTTGTGATTGGCTGGCGTCATTCCGATTACTTCACACAGTGGCCACTTTTGTTTGTTTGTTTTGTATGTTGTATCTATCAACACAACATACGACCACGTACATATCATTTGGATTGAGGTAGGATTTGCAACTAATAATCTGCTCAAATCCCCTTCACTATCCAAGTCTGTCCAAACTACGTAATTATGCTCTGTGGCCATATAAAGACAGTGTTGAAGGGGAGTCCTACCCTCCATCTCTTCTCTTCTAATTGACTGTCTAATATTGTATATTTGATTCATACTAGTAAAAAAACCAGGAAATTTTGGCTCTAATTGAAGTCATGATAAAGGCAGGTTGCATGCCGTTTGCACTAAGCTGTCGTATGTGCTGCTGAATATTTACATTCAACCTATTTACCCTTACATGACCATCTCTGTACACTAAAAATCGGTGGTTATGTCTACTTTTTTCCCCAGGACACACCCTCACCGTTCAAGGTCTTTCTCTTGGTTTACGACTACTTGCTACAATCATAAATTTATACCGACGTGTTCTACTTTTAGAACCAGGTCGGGCAGCATTATCTAGGTTATGCAAATCACCCCTAATATTACTATAGCGGTGACATCTTAAATACAAACTAACTCTAGAACGTCCTTCTTTTTGTTTATAAGAAGCACGTGTAAATTGAAAACCAATTGTAATTGCTATCTCATCGGCCCAACTATGTAATTCATCTACGGAATCAAATTCCTTATCCGTAACAAATCTACCAGAGTAATCTACATTGTCTCCTAAGTTTT